>NC_089749.1:24260161-24310161 GCF_040412425.1 Macrobrachium rosenbergii
ATATTTATATCCATTATCAACGTTTCAGCAATACAAATCCTATCATCATGGCTAAGAGCAGAGAAAATGAAATTCCATACATCAGGAGTAAGACTTACATGAAGCACAATAGCAAACGATTATTTTAAGAGAAAGGAGTACATCAGTGAGCTTCAAACTTAACTTAAAAGCAAAATGACAAGCCATGAAACAAAATTATCAAGCATATCTATATTAAATTTTATGGGGGAAAAACTGAATAGTAACAAAAAAAAAACCACAAGTGGACTTCTGAGAAAATTATGCCATTCACTATTGATGGTACCTTTTTCTTCTATCTTTGTGAAGAGTGTAGTTTTCCAAGAATTCTACTCAATGTTTATTCTCGTTACTAATCAGTTTTTCCCTAAAAGTTAGAGTTAATATGTTTGGTCTCGCTCCGATTGTATGGATTTTCCTTTTCTTTGCTCCTACCCCTAATGATGGGATTCATATTACTGGAATGTTGGTAATGGAAATAGATTTATAACTAGAAACGATGGAGTTTTGCAGGCCATGTTGTTACTTTTTATATATATATATATATATATATATATATATATATATATATATATATATATATAGTATATATATATATATATATATATATATATATATATATATATATATACTGTATGTCTATATATATGTGTGAGTATGTATGTATACTGTATATATAGATATATATATTGCTCACAATGCGTATCAAGTACCTGGTTATTACACAACTAATCTCAAGATTCAAAATATACCTCACTTCAGCCAGATACCTGAACTCATAACATTAATTATTACGACTGAGTAATTTAAAGGTAACAGTGATCCCTTAGAAAAACCTATTTAATACTTTAAAAATCAAACTAAGTCTATCAGAATATGAGGTATCAGAAATTAAACTAGAAATATTCTAGAGTAGAAGGGCATCACTCCATCAAAAACTCTAACTGTTTCCTGGTCTTAATTCACTTTAGCAAAAACTAAAGAACAAAACATAAGTTATACTTTGCCCTTATGCACACACAATCAATCCTATTCACTGGTGATCAATAAATGAAACACTGTTTTTCTAAAAATGTTAAATACAAAAATTTATTTTCAAATTCAAAGTTTATAATTAGAATTCACAATTAATTAGAATTCACAATCTGAAAAATTTATTATTACTTGAAAATAACACAACACTTGTTAATTCTTGAATTAGATTATGAACAAAACTAATTCACAAAAACTTTATAGTGAATTTAAATTAATCAAGCAAAATTTAAACTATCAAGAATTACTCAAGATTTAAAAGAAAACTTAATAAATGAAATCAATAAATGTTAAATTACGTATGCAATGTTAAATTATACTAAAAATATTTAAAATGCTATGTAAATAAATGTTACATCACAAACACAAAAATGTGAAAATATAAAGAGATTGTAAAAGAAAACACACAAAATACACATAAGATTTATCAATAATGATTTCACTTGGTAAAAAATTTCCTAACTTATCATACCATGGTATTAATAAGTAAAATTCACGTTACCTTACACAAAATGTGAAAACCTCTGCAAATCACTTTACTAAATTCAGATCTCAAAAGTTAATGTTAAAATGTGACCGGATCTCAAAGTTAATACAATGTTAATCACTATTTCTAAGAACGAGAGAGAGAGAGAGGGTACCAATTCAACTGGTCTCAGATATCAGAATGAAACAAATTTAGAATTCAGTAACATGAAACAATTACATGATGTCATTAAAGCATTTTGGGTACGAGATACAAAAGGGAAGTTCTAGAAGCAGGAGGTGACGTCATAAAGGTTTTGGGTGCGAGATACAATGGAGAAGTTTCTAGAAGGAAAATGACGTCATCCCAGCAAAACGTTTTGAACGCAGTCTACAAACATGACGTAATTGATCAGACACGTATTCTTTCTCTCAAAGTGGCGTACGTGACTCGAACAATGCATGTAAATAACATGAAATCTCTTGTCTTGAGCCCCGTATGACGAATCGGCATTTGTTTTCAAACCTGTCATCACTAACCTAAAACAAACTCTCTCTTATCTTAACTGATGACAATTGAAATGAAACAAGTCCTGGTGGACACACACGTGTTCACATACTACGCTTTTATCAAGAAAGATATTCGTTCCAAACTACGTTACTATTAAATTGTATTATAATTCTAAATTACGCTATCAAGTTATCATTAGTTTTGAGATCTGATGCCAAATCTAAATATGATACTTCAACAATCATTATCATTACACATAACACATGAAAAAGTAAATATGTCAAAATTATAGGAGGATATACGTATTACAAGGCAACATCATGAATTATATATATTATATATATATATATATATATATATATATATATATATATATATATATATATATATATATATATATATATATATATATATATGTGTGTGTATGTGTCTGTGAGTGTATATATATATTTATCCATGTATTATGATCTAGTGACACAGAAATTCAAAGTAACATTAAAACGTCTCTTCATCATCTGAGCAATAATAAGTATTTGTATCATCACATAGAGAAAAGAATATAGTTCCATAATTTTATGATAAAATGATAGGAACTCTGTGTACTGTAACTGTACAGTCTAAACTTGTGTGAAATCGTTATAATAAGAACTGGTAGGATGCATGAGGAACCACTACAAAAGAAAAACCGACTGATTGATGATTTTGGAGTTGTGAATTGTTTTCGTAATCTACAGATAAATAGGATTCTACGCCTAGCATAACAATATGCTTTGAATTAACAAGAACAAATCTTTATTTCAAATATTTAAAATCTACTAATTAAAACCCTAGAGAAAACGCTCCTTTGAGTGGTTATTCCTTCTAAGATTACCTTCTTGTAATCGTCCTTGTGCGTGTCTCCATTCCCTCAGTGCAATAGTAAAATATCAATCAAGGTACAACTGGACTAGACGCACCAATTTCATCAATAATGAAATCAGTACTGCAAATAAGACGGGTGAATTAGTAATAAGAAAATTAAAATGTCAGGATGAAAACCACATAAAAAAATCACTTATGCTTTGCCAGTTGATGGCATATGGTACGATCTCATGGAAGATATGAAAGAATTAAACAAGATTAAACTTAGAGAGGATATATACTTCTTTTGACTCATATAAAAGTGACACTCAAATATCATCCACTTTCACCTACTGTCATTTTATTACAGAAAACGGGAACATATGGCAAATGTCATGTGCAGAATTCCATGTTTATTACAGAACTTAGCTTTGTCAGTAGCACTATGGCAGTTTTGCAAAAATTCCGATAATGTCACAGAATCCAAGTCCCCGCCTCAGGAGCATTACGTGACCCTACAATCGAACCTCCAAAGTAGATCAGCATTTGCTAAATACCTAACTTGTTCGTAGCGTGCTAATATTTATCCGCATCATTTTAGTTAAATTTGTTACAATACCCCTAAAATTAACATAAAAGGTGTGCATCCAACAAATGTATTTTACTGCAGCAGGTAACTATGGCAACATATTGCAAGAAACAAAAACATATAGAGATGCGAACATCAATAAAAGATAAAAAATAATAAAACTAAAGACATTCCAAATTATGTCATATTGTAAAAGAGAGAGAGAGAGAGAGAGAGGGAGAGAGAGAGAGAGAAAGAGAGAGAGAGAGAGAGAGAGCACAACAAAATAAGAAGTGAGGAAAAAACATAAAGATAAATTAAAGCACGAAGGACGGATAGAGAATTCAGGATATATATATATATATATATATATATATATATATATATATATATATATGCGTTTATAGATATATATATATATATATATGTTGATTTGTTATACTCTATCATATATTTATCACATTCTTTACCGAAGTAATATATTTCATATACAATCAGAAAGCTACAAACGTCCTTTAATATCCAAATTCACTCTACCTCGAGGAAATAATATTTTTCATATAATATTTACCCGAAGGGAATTTTAAGGTGATAATAAGTCCACCGTCCCGTGGGATCGAATGACGACGGGCGGTCGGGACTGCACTGGTGGCGCACTAACAAATCAGCCACAAAGAGAGTATAGTGAATAACATCTCGTAACTCACCCGTCGAATCACGGTGATGTGATGATAGTCATAATATGGCTACATGAAGCAAACGCACTACACGGTGCATGGCAGAGGTAGGTGGATGTCGTCTCAAACGCAAAGCACACCAGGTTCGACAGGTGGTTGGCGGGAGATGTTATTCACTTATGTACCTCTCTTGTGGCCGGAAGTTCGACCAGTGCGTCACTGTAATCACGATTTCTCGTCGTCGCTGAATTCGATCCCGCAGACGATGAACTTATTATCAACTTAAATCCCCTTCGATAACATATAATATATTTCAGTATTACATTTTTGTTATGCTGCGTTGCATAACTTTGCTTGTTTTTAATTCGCTGCTGGTGATTTCAATGAACACAGACCGTGTAGGATGTTCCTGAAAAGGAATAAAATTAAGCTATAAAGCACTCATCGTGTTAGTTTTCATTACCTTCAGTATCATGTATCATGCTTCCGTATGACCAATGAAATAGGTCTGAGATGGACTCTATTCCCATTTACTCCATGTATTTTAATCATGAAATAGTAGATGGGTTCTTTATTCCATGATTCGATAAACATAATTTGTTACTGACGGGGAATCAGGACTACAGTGACATCTTTAAAAATTTAATGCCACAAGAGAGGCCTGATTCTAGTATGTCTGTCTTCTGGGTTGTTTAGTCGCACGTAAATGATATTACGACTATTTATCACATCACCGTATTCATACAATCAGAGCTACAAACGTCTCTTAATATTCAATTGCTCGAGTAATATATTACATATACAGCCGAAGGGGAGAGGTGATACAGTTCATCGCCTTCTTCGAATTCACACGACCACGGAATCAGACTACAGTGACACCCTAACCAGTCACGGCCACAAGAGAGGTAGTCCTGATTCCCGTCCGTCGCTGGTCTGATCCCACGGACGGTGTGTGGACTTATTATCACCTAAATTCCCTTCGGTAACATATAGAAAATATATTACTGGAGTGTAGAGTGAATTGGATATTAAAGGACGTTTGTAGCTTTCTTGATTGTATATGAATCACGGTGATGATAAATAGTCATATTATGGCTACGTGCGACAAACGCACTACACGGGCCAACATGGCAGAGGTGGTGGATATCGTTTCCAAACGCAAAACACCTGAGTTCGACGGGTGGGCTGGATGGGAGATGGTATTCATTTATACCTCTCTTGTGGGCCGACTGGTTAGGTGTCACTGTAGTCCTGATTCCCCGTCCGTCGCTGGTTCGATCCCACGGACGGTGGACTTATTATCACCTAAAATTCCTTCGGTAACATATATGAAAATATATTACTCCGGGCAGAGTGGAATTGATATTGGACGTTTGTAGCTTTCTGATTGTATATGAATCACGGTGATGTGATAAATAGTCATAATATGGCTACGTGCGACAAACGCACTACACGCCAACATGGCAGAGGTGGGTGGATATCGTCTCCAAACGCAAAACACCTGAGTTCGACGGGTGGGCTGATGGGGAGATGGTATTCATTTATACCTCTTGTGGCCGACTGGTTAGGGTGTCACTGTAGTCCTGATTCTCTGGCCCCGTCGCTGGTTCGATCCCCACGGACGGTGGACTTATTATCACCTAAAATTCCTTCGGTAACATATATGAAAATATATTACTTCCGAGGTAGAGTGAATTGATATTATTAGGACGTTTGTAGCTTTCGATTGTATATGAATCACGGTGATGTGATAAATAGTCATATTATGGCTACGTATGCGACAAACGCACTACACGCCAACATGGCAGAGGTGGGTGGATATCGCCTCCAAACGCGAAAAACACCTGAGTTCGACGGGTGGGCTGACGGGAGATGGTATTCATTTATACCTCTGTGGCCGACTGGTTAGGGTGTCACTGTAGTCCTGATTCCCGTCCGTCGCTGGTTCGATCCCACGGGACGGTGGACTTATTATCACCCTAAAATTCCCCTTCGGTAACATATATGAAAATATATTACTTCCGAGGTAGAGTGAATTGGATATTAAAGGACGTTTGTAGCTTTCTGATTGTATATGAATCACGGTGATGTGATAAATAGTCATAATATGGCCACGCGCGACAAACGCACTACACGGCCAACATGGCAGAGGTGGGTGGATATCGTCTCCAAACGCAAACACCTGAGTTCGACGGGTGGGCTGATGGGAGATGGTATTCATTTATACCTCTTTGTGGCCGACTGGTTAGGTGTCACTGAAGTCCTGATTCCCCGTCCGTCGCTGGTTCGATCCCACGGGACGGTGGACTTATTATCACCTAAAAATTCCCCTTCGGTAACATATATGAAAATATATTACTTCTGGAGGTAGAGTGAATTGATATTAAAGGACGTTTGTAGCTTTCTGATTGTATATGAATCACGGTGATGTGATAAATAGTCATAATATGGCTACGCGTGCGACAAACGCACTACACGGCCAACATGGCAGAGGTGGGTGGATATCGTCTCCAAAACGCAAAACACCTGAGTTCGACGGGTGGGCTGATGGAGATGGTATTCATTTATACCTCTTGTGGCCGACTGGTTAGGGTGTCACTGTAGTCCTGATTCCCCGTCCGTCGCTGGTTCGATCCCACGGGACGGTGGACTTATTATCACCTTAAAATTCCTTCGTAACATATATGAAAATATATTACTGGAGGTAGAGTGGATATTGATATTAAAGGACGTTTGTAGCTTTCTGATTATATATATATATATATATATATATATATATATATATATATATATATATATATATATATATATATATATATATGTATATATATATATATATATATATATATATATATATATATATATATATATATATATATATATATATATATATTCAGAGAGAGACAGACAGACAGACAGACAGCGAGAGCTGATTCATATGTCACATGCTGTTCCTTAACTTGCTGTGTCGGCAACTTAATAATTTTGTCATTTTGCTTCAAACAATCATTATCCATATCAAACTTTACCTTAATAAAACCTTCTTAAAGAAAACTAACTGAAAGAAAAAGGGTGAATTGTCGAAACAGCCGTTGGAGTTTGTGATAATATATATAAATTTAATTGTACTTCTGGCATCGTTAACAGTGGACGAAAGGCAAGCATACAGTAGTATGTTTTACATACACACACAAACGCATACATAAATGATAATCTTAGGCATAGTGTCAACTGTATGCAAAAAAGCAACAATGCAAAGGTTTAGTCAAGAGATCACTGGGCAGCCTGAAAGTAACTTCTTAAATTGCTGTATGTTTACAGGTGACCAGATCCTTGTTCTGAACCAAAACAGATGCTGGTCGCTTGAAGAAGGAAGAGCACTGAGAAAAACCTGACAGGAGGTCTCTATGGCTGAAACTTTTATAGTTCTACTAAGCAGCAGCAGGCAAAAGACAAGGAACACTTTCAGCTGATTTGGACAAAGGAAGGATAAACAATGCTGAACCTAATGAGAACTAGGAGAAATTTTGTTGTATGAACAGTTCACATTGGAGAGGATGAGAGGACTAAAGTGAGTTGCCCCACTTGCTATGTTGCCTTGGAAAATTCACCCATGTCATTTAGATAGTTATCATATGAGGGATGATCTTGAGGTCCAGTGAAATAAGATTCTACCCTCTTCTGGTCTTCCTAACACTGTATGTAGGAGGAAGAGGAAAAATGCTGCTCCAAGAGATGTGTAGGAACTACAGGGAATATGAGAAGTATGTCGACAGTGTGAGTGAGACCTCTCTGACCTGATGAGTATTAAGAAAAAACTTTTAAAGGAAACCACGGAACTGGTAACTTCTTGTTGACTAGATCAATCCAAAGCACAATCAGAGTATGGCCAAGATGATGTTCAATAACATGGCTGGCATTATGGTGTAACAGCAGATGTCATAGTGCACAGGCCACAAAGGCAGAAACATAGAGCTTGAGGGAGTAGCCTCTTCTGTCTCTGTACATTACCTTGTACAAGGTATGGATTAGGAAACAATTCT
This sequence comes from Macrobrachium rosenbergii, assembly GCF_040412425.1. Taxonomy (NCBI): domain Eukaryota; kingdom Metazoa; phylum Arthropoda; class Malacostraca; order Decapoda; family Palaemonidae; genus Macrobrachium; species Macrobrachium rosenbergii. The sequence continues at coordinate 24,268,316 of NC_089749.1, forward strand.
ACAATTATCTTAGAAGAATCCATGGCCAGAATTCAAGTTGTAGCTTAGTCCAATAGAACAGTTAGTGGGAACAAGAGAATGAATAAGTTATCTGGCATCATAACAATAACTGTAAAATAAAATAAGTGGGGAATGGGAACATAACTTGACAGAGGATGGAGCACAATGAAAAGTAAGGAGGGAAATGGTCTATATCTCCTAGTCCTTGAGAGATTATGGGATAATGATACAAGGATACCTACAAAGATGGGAACCTGGTACAACTCTGAAGTCCATATGAAAACAAATGATGAGAAGTGGGGAAGCAGCATATGATAGACATGAAGCAGCAAGGCAAGGATAACTGCAGAGGAAGAAACCTGAGTAGTTTAAGATCTGTGAAAATACTTTCTCTTTCAGGGCTTTAGACTTATTCTTTATGAGAAAAATCTTGAATTTAAATTTGGGAAAATTTAGGAAAGGGTAGTAATGTGTAAGAACAAACAGGGATACTATGCATTAGTGCCCATCATCATCTTTCTTAAGCAGCTTTTGAATGAATGCTTATTTTCCAAAGTCAACATGGCCAAGACTGATGCCTAGTCACATGAACTACCCACTGATACCAACTACATTGGAACAAATCTCATGAGGATATACGGTATATCAACATGAGCAATAAATTTTTTAATGGCAGTGGTGAGGAGAATCAGACCCATACATAAAACTAATCAACAAAACTGGAAGATCATGGTATCCTGATGCACTGTGAATAGAGCTAACTTCTTACACTGCAGGATGGGGTGAAGGAAACGACTAGAGGTATCTCAAAACCCATGGTCTACAAGATCTTTTCATAGGAACTTATCTGATCACCAACTTTGAAATACAGTGTAAAGCAGTGACTTCTAGTAAATCACATCAATACTTTGTATTCAAAGCCTTAAAATTTCAGTAAAAAATCTCATTTCAAAATATAATTCACATATCTATAGCAGAGAAAATAGGCAATTATTTCTTGAAGATACCATTACAGAAAGAACTTACCTAAATAGCTATATTTATCGACAGGAGAATCATTTTCTGTAACAGGTCCAAAGTACTGAGTCTTATCTTTCATTAGGAAATTATCTGAAATATTTGATGTGTGCACTGTGCCTCGCCAGGTGTAAGGCCCTGGTACACCTAATACAGCTTCGTCCTCTAATAACAGTCCACTAGTGCCAGCTTGACAAAATCCATATTGCTGATGGCCCTGGAGAAAAAATTAATATTCTGTGATAATACTGTATACATAGTAACTACGACAATATTAGTATGAGTAATGATTTTATAAATATATATAAGCAGTATGAGGTAATTTTCGTTATACAAATTGAAAACAAAACGCTGGAAAAAACAAAACAAACTTTTAATTTTGCTGAGACACCTCAACTGTAAAAAGTCATAACTTAAAAATAAAATAAAATTTGTAGCTGCAAATCTTTCCAGTTTACATCTGCCTAGTTCAATAGTCAGTTGCTCTCCAAGGCCTTTAACAAGCGGAAAAACACATCAACTGGCATATATCCTTTTTGGGTGTTGCTCTGGTAGTAAATGTGTGATATAAACTGTTCCTGTGTTGTCCAAACTTACTGAAACCGTGCAGGACTGTGAGTTTAGCACTTTTATTCGATCAAGTGATAAGACTACAATACAAAATGAAGTTTGTTTTTAAAAAAATCTGCTCTGATGTAACCTTACCAGTTTACATCTGCCTAAATAGGTACAGCATTTAGGTAAGATGGCCTCCATATTATAAGAGAATTTAAACCAAAGGGTTGGGGTAGCAGACCTCTTAAGTGATGAAGAAATCATACTATAAACAAAGCATAGACCCTACCATGGCCTGTTGCAAACAGAGGTCAGTTGCAGAATGACCTGTCTTAGACAAAAGAGGTCTAAGTTTGGCCTAATAGGCCCAAGCCAAAGGGTCCAAAAGATTTACATTATCGTGCACAAGCTAAAAATCATGATATCATTTGGCTCAGAGACCCTGATGAAAAACAATTTCTTATGGACAAAGACAGAAGAGGAGGCTGCAGGTCTAGACTTCCATGACCTTAAATTTTAGGTTGGAACATTGAGAATCAAACAAGCCTTCCTGAGATACTGTTACCTGCCAGAAAGGATAAAACTTCAAGATTTCAAGTGGATTTAGACAATATTTTGAATATTCCATTAATTACTAATCCTCATATATTTTAGGGCAAGCACAACAGAAACTGCATCCCAGAGCCACTGTAAAGATAAGTAAAAGGCCTAGCAACCAAAAATATACATGAATACGAAGCCAATGATGAAAGTTGGGCCTTCCTCAAATGGGTGCACATCAATACCTGACTCTAGAATACAAAAAATATTTGTGCTCAGATACAGACAGCTTCCTTGGCATAGAGATGTAGGAATTTTCCTCTTAGATTTGGGATTGAAGAGGTATATTGCCATAACCTTAATAACAGGACACCTGAGTCTTCAATCAGCAATGTTGGGAAGTGTGCCTGCTTGCTCTGCAGTAACAATGATTCTCTTGGTTGTGACTTCACCTTTGACAAGGCATCACCAAACCTGCCCCAGGTTCCTTGGATGAGAAGGATCAGTTTTGAACAGGAATGGCAAAGGGGAGTTATACAGTATGTTTCCCTAGCTCAGAAGTGATTCTGGAGTGCTAATTTTGCCAAAACCAACATGAATTGCTATGGCAACTAAACCATCCATAAGACATAAAGGCAGCTAAAAAATATGAGTGTCACCTGGACCAGGGATCAAGACCCCAAAGATATATGATATATATAAATTTTTAAAAAATTGAAAAAACTGCCCTCTGATGGTTGGCAATGTTGCAGCCTCAGAAAATGTTGGTAACACTGCTTACACTCAGGCCTAAGAAAGGGTTTTTGGTGGTGGGGAGGCCTTGAGAAGTTTCAAGACTGGGTGCCATGGGAGAGGAGGGGGTTAGTGTGGAGAGGGAGAGAACAATAACAGCATAAAGTACAGTAATACTTTTCTATTCTATTTCAAGCTACAGTATTCTTGTTTATATTTTTGCTGTATTTTCTCATTTTTACTTTTTCAAACAAAAGATTAACGCGCAATTGTGTGTGTAGAGTACGTGTACACACTCGTTCCATGCCATTAGTGAAGTTGCTACAACCTGTGTGATTTTGTCTTCCCTACATATGAAATTCACCTTGTAAATATTTTTAGTGATTAGAGATGAAATATCAAGAGCGATAACATATTCTCTTGTGCACTGTTGTAATGATGTGTGATAATCATACTGAAAATCAACTAAACTTGTACTGAAATACAGTACAGTAAATCAAACAAAAAATGATAACCAGTATGCTTGCAGTACATGAACACACACTCATCCGATGACTTCATTGAATTCCTGATTTTAGTTCTGTGTTTTATGTTTGTGATACAATAATTCATATTTCATTAAGGATATCTACAGTACTGATATATGGTATATAGACAGTCTCAGGTTACAACAGGCTCGGCTTAGGCGTTCTGAGTTTCACGGCATTCTTCAAATATATTCATCATAAAATAATTTTTTGAGTCTAGCATGTTCAGGTTCTGGCGACAAGCGCTGATCCGACCGGAACAAATATGGCTCCAGAATGGCAGAATGGTCAAATTTTGGAGGTTTTTGTTGAAAAAACTCAATAAATGCAGGATACATTGTTTCAAGAAACCAAAAAATTAAAAGTAAGGTTTTACGTCACGATTTTTGGCGGTATTTCAGGCGATGCCAGTCAGCGCCCGATCAACGAAATATACATCCAAAATGGCAGAATGGTCAAATTTGGAGATTTCTTTATGGAAAAACTCAATAAATCCAGGATTCGTTGCTTTCAAGACACAAGGATAAAGTAAAGTTTTCTTACGATTTTTAAACCGGTATTTCCAGATGGCGTAATCCAAAACAGAAAGTATGCATTCAAGCCAGCAGAATGGTCAATATTTGGAGTTTTATGAAAAACTCAATAATAAAAATGTAGGATCCGTTGTTTTCCAAGACACCCAGGATTAAAAATGCAAAGTTTTCTTCTGATTCTCGGCGGTATTTCAGGCGACACCGATCCAAGCCCAGTATGCGTAAACAGGCAAGAATAGTCAATATTTGGAGGTTTTTTTCTGAAAACTCAATAATAAAGATGCAAGTTACGTTGTTTTCGAACGCAAAAGGATTAAAAGTAAGGTTTTCTTACACATCTACGACAGTATTATTGGATGGCAATTAATGCATGACGATGAAAGAAAATTCACGATGCGTGGATTTTTCGCCAAACAATATTCACTAATTACTGATTTTATTTTATTTTCATGACTATATTGCATTTTTATGATAAAAATGATTACTAATTTTTAAATAATAATATTTAGGTAACCACAGCAAAGTATCGATAAAATTTTAAATTAAAATCCTGTGAAATCACAAAACTGCTTACCAATATAATCACTTCATTCAACCTCTCTCTCTCTCCCTGAATAATTCACAAATAATTTCACTTTTGAGATTTAAGTAATGCCAGCCACCCATCTCTCTCACTCTCTCTCTCTCTCTCTCTCTCTTTCAAGTTCCTCGCTAGGTGACGGGTTCGTTCTCCTTCTGCACTCTGTTGTGTCGCGAGTTCGAATCTCCGACGGCCAGTGAAGAACAGAGAATTTGTTTCTAGTGATAGAAATTCATTTCTACCGCTATAATGTGGTTGGATTCACAATAAGCTGTAGGTCCCGTTGCTAGGTAACCAACTGGTTCTTAGCCATGTAAAATAAATCTAATCGCCGGGCCAGCCTAGGAAACTGTTAATCAGCTCAGTGGTCTGAATTAAACTAAGATATACTTATTTTGCTCTCTCTTCCCCCAAATAATTCCAATTTGAGATTTAAGTAAAGGCCAACTGCCCATATGTCTCTCTCTCTCTCTCTCTCTCTCTCTCTCTCTCTCTCCTGTACTACATATATTCTTCAGAAGAAATATGGATTACTGTATATAAACAAATATACTAAGAATTCTGCATCATTGGATTTGTATTACACTTTTTTTATTGTGGGCGTGAGCTTCATGACGACACGGTATTGGCTCGGTGATTAGAAGTAGCCAATAATGAGGAAGCGTAGCAACCCACTCTCTCCATGACGATGCAGCTATTGGCGGAAGGACTGAAAGCGCCAATAACAACTTTAACAACCTCCTCTCCTCTCTCTCTCTCCTTGCGACATGCTATTGGCAGGAAGGGTGGGATTTTAACCAACTACAAAGCATGCCTCAGGACTTTGCATACACTAAAAAGGAGGGTGGTGATATTTTTCTCTCTCTCTCTGATACTGAAGAGAGAAAAGAATGATAACACAAATTTTTAACAAATTAGATGGTGAGGTCTAATCACATTTACATGATAAATAAATGACTTACCTAATAATAAGTATAATTTTCAATAATAATATTAAATAATAATAATAATATACTGTAATTACAACAATTATGCATTTTAAAGTAAATTATTTCAATTTTAAACAAAGAGAGAGATATCTTACCCTGTCTCACACCCTGTCTTTTGCCCAAAGCTCTGAAGCTATGGGGAGGGTGGAACTGTCAAAAATGTCAAATTACTTGACATTTCTGACCAAGGGTAGAAGATCAATTTTTCCCTTCTTCTCTCTCTCTCTCTCTCTCATCAAAGGGTAGAATGAGAAATGGATAGATATATAAATAGATACTTAGTTCAGCCCTTCTCTCTCTCTCATTCTCTTAGGAACTGCTAATTTGAGTCTCTTTACATATGCACACTGTTTGTGTGTGTGTTCATAGTGTTTTAAAAATGCGTAGTAAAGGTAGTAGTACATCTTTGGAAGACAAAAAACATTTTTTTGTTGTTGTCAGTCAGAGTAACAAGAAATGGATTAAAGAGATAAACCTCTCTCTCTCTCTCTAACAAGAAATGGATTAAAGAGATAAACCTCTCTCTCTCTCTCTCTCTCTCTTTTGCCCGTACCAGCACAAGAATGGCTGAATGTAAGTCGTAGTGGTAATTTTCTCTCTCTCTCTCTCTCTCTTTGGCTGGAGAAGGGTACTAACATTTATGATGACTTTGAAATGATATTAATAATATAATTTCAAAGATTAATACATTAGTAATAGGATAATAATTTAAGCCATATTTTTTGTAGGATGATACTTTAAGTACAGTAAACCCACCGTATTCGCGGGGGATGTGTACCCCCCCCTGCGAATAGCTAAAACCCGCAAATACTTAGAAACATTCTAAAAACATTTAGAACTGCCTATTTTGATAGTTCAAACAGACACAAAACAAACTAAAAATGCTTATACAGGTATTATCCTACTTACGATGGGGTTAGGTTCCAAAAAAAACCATCGTTTGTTGGAAAAAACGTAAGAAATACCAAAACATATCTCGAACATAGCCTAGCCTACACTAGGGTATTAGGTACCATGTATGCAGTACATACATGGTAGCCTAGCCTACACTATAAAGTATACTCTATACATACACGGTATAGTAATTACTAATATCAGCTAATTCTGGATGTTCATGCAAAGTGACTTAAATGATAATTCAATTGCAAAGAAATTGAATAACAAGAATTAGCTTAGCCTACACTATGGTACATTGTATACATACATATATGGTAGCATAGCCTACATTATACTGTACTCTATATTCACATATCGTATTATACAAACGTCAACATAACGAATATGCATCTTATAAAATGTTATGCCTTAATTCACTGTATCCAATAACATTGTATATATTCTTATATTGCTTTTGTATTATAAATTGCAGTCATAACGATCAATGTTTTAGTTTGGAAATCGTTTATGCTGCATTTATTTCGCCGTATTTAATACAGTTCAGAGCGCTTTTCTTGCTTCTAGTTAGCGTAAATGAATCTCTAGATAATTTATTTATATGGGGCAGGGTTATTTTAGTTTCTGTGAATTGTTTTCAAGTTAGACATTGCTGTTCTATCCCAGACAGAAGAAGAGAATTCAACCATCCTCCTTCCTCTGAGCTGTGACTTCACGTGCCAATTTTATAATCAGTCTACTGTGAAGATTTTTTTACCTAACATTTGTTAGGTACCTATTGTAAGACAAGGACTTCATCTATCCAACATACTAGTCCATATAGAAAATGTGGTTAGCTTGCTCCAAGCTGAGGCCATTTGAATCTGTTGAAACAGTTTTAAATTTTTTATATATTTTCTGAAATTAGAGCTGCCTTGCTAATTACAACAATCATCACTGTCAAGACCCTTGCTTTATGGTTTTGGAATTGATTCTAATATAGAAAGTGTTAATTCCCCTTCTTCAGCGTTTTGCACTAAAGGTCCAGCTCACGGTACGCCATTACCTGGTCCTGAATACGGTTCTTGGACTCTGTCATCCCTCAAATCTGTGGGCCCAGTACAACTACAGTACAACTCATATGCTCCAAAAGGCAGTCTTCTTGGTTGGTTGGCATCAGGAGCCTAGATTACCATACTGGGCTCTCTTAGACAGGGATAACATTTCATCACCCATACACCTAGTTGTCATTTACTGTTGTCTCCTGGCCTATCATTCCTGGGCAAGAATGAGGACCTTTGAGGGAAAAACCCTTTTTTTTTCCTGATAAGGGAACTTAGTATTTTGGCTAAAATATTATGCCCAGTTCAAGCACTCACAGTTTACTTATATGTTACAGAAAACATCCCAGATGGTCCTATTTTTCCTACACCATGCTAATAAAACCACTTTCTCTACATGGGCTGAGGAATTATTTTATTTTCCCTTGTTAAAAGACAAACCCTCACTTCTTTTCCTAAGTCGCATGTCATCCAGAGGTGAAGTCGTCAATAACTTTCTTGAATGTTTCCTTCAAAGAAATTAAGAGTGCAAGGGGTGGTTATAAGGTAGAATTCCTGAAACACGGAAGGTGCAATAATCCCACAACCAGACCTGACATAATTAGATAGTTTCACTATAGAACCACAAGAAATAAGACATATATAGGTTCATGTGTTTCCTGTTCTTTATTACCAAGCCCTAATGGGTGTCCAGAATAAAGAAAACAGTTGGCATCCTATGACTTTACCTTGGATAAAAAATTCATGAATCACTATGTCCATGACAGTGGCAGTCATGCTGATATACTCCCAGGGAAGGCACAATAATCCTGCAGCCAGACCCAACCTAATTAGGCAAGTCACCTTAAAGCCACAAAGAATAATTCATATACAGGTTCCTTTTCTTAATTGCCAAACCTTAATGGGTATCTAAAATGGTCAAGAACCTGTGACTATACTTAAGACCATAAATTTATCTGTGTTGTTGGGGTTTTGGGGTTTATTTATTAGGAGCTGAGCCATTTTGTCACCTGTCAATTTCTTATGTAAACTTCTTTGAGGTTTTGACGTAGGAAAAACCTATTTTTTAGTATACTGTAGAGTCCCCAAACCCACCCACTCTCCTGACAAAAGTCCCACATGTACCTGGTGTTTAATGAGGAAGATAGCCGACATAAGTGCTGCTGTCACATCGGTATGAGCAGGATCAAGGGAGAACCAAGGCAATTGACATGGATAGGAGATATAGCCCTCTTGCTCTGAGTCCCTTCCATTCTATCACTGTGCTAATAAGCACTATTCTGGTCAAGAACAACTGTAAGAGAATTCTTTGAGATTGGCTGGTCTGTCTTATGGAGCCCTGGGGGGACCATGAGAGTGTAGCTCCTTTGAGGATGAACAGCTGCTAATGTATGTATGTATATTATATATTATATATATATATATATATATATATATATATATATATATATATATATATATATATATATATATATATATATATATATATATATATATATATATATATATATATATATATATATATATATATATATATATATATATATATATATATATATATATATATATATATATATATATATATATATATATATCATACACACACACACCACACACAAAGTGGTTCCTTGTTGTCCAAATGATCTGTTATTAGTATTTTCATTATAGAAGTAAAATTTTGAAAAACCACGCCGGGATTGGCAGGGAGGAGAAATGAGATCCTCGGGGTTGGATGAGGGAGGAGCCATGTGGATCAGGGACGGAAGATACGTGAGTGGGAAGGTGATAAAACAACTGGTGTGATGGTTCTTATTTTAAAATGCCAAAGTAGGTCCTGAAAGTCCTTAATCAACCTCAACGTAACTTGTTAATGAAGCACTAGTCTAAATCTGGGCCTTGTGTTCATGTCTGTGCCTGTGGTTGACACTTTGCATAACTTTATCGCACATATTTTTGCAATCTATATGGTGATGAATAATCGTGAATAACAATGCCACACATGAATGAAGAAGAAGCCTGTTAAGGAAGTGATGAAGAAAAAGGAGTTTTTAACTGTTGAAGTTAAGAAAGAAATAATCGCCAAGCATGAAGCTGGCACATGCGTGTCTGACTTAGCTCAAGAATATGGCTGATCTATGTCGACGATATGTACTGTTCTAAATAAGAAAGGGAAAATTACGGCATTAGATGCTGCTGTAGAAGTAACAGAATATCGTTTAACCCAGCACCCACAAGATTGGAAGAAATGGAAAAATTGATGCTTTTTCTGGTTAAAGGCTGAAAGAGCTCACTGGGATTCTGTGAATCAATCATGATTTTGCAGAAAACCTTGACCATTCATGGAGGTGCAGGACACAGGTCCTTCTCGAAATGGAAATAAAAATGAGCCATGGATGGTTCCCAGCATGGGGGAGGCTGCCAGTCTAAATACAAAAGCGGCCGAAGATTATGTGAAGAAGTTTAAAAGTTTAGTGGATTCTCAGGCTACCAGTCCCAACAAGTATTCAGCATGGCGAGACAGGTCTTTTTTGGAAGATGCAAACAAGACCTATAGTACACATCGAAGAAAAGAAAATGCAGGACATAAGCCAATGAAAAGACCGCACTACGGCTTTTTGTTCTGTGCTATTGCATCAGGGATCTAAAAATAAAGCCATTACTGGTTTATCATTCTGAGAATGTCACGTGGAAGTCCAACAATAAAGCCTGGAGTCACGCTTGAGCTGTTCATCTGATGGTTGAAAACAGATTGTTACTCAACCGTGATGAAATGGACAACACACCTGCCTATCTGAAGGACATGAAAGATCACATACGGTTGGACAGGCAATTCGACTTCATCAACATTGTGTTCCTCCCTCCCAACACCACCCCCATACTCCAGCCCATGGATCAGCAGGTCATATCCAATTTTAAAACTCTGCACAAGGCTCTGTTTCAGATGCTTCACAGTTGCGAAGCAAAGACACAACCGCAGGAGTTTTGAAAGAACGACTGACATAGATCAGCTGCTTAAAACTCGGTAATACTGCATGCAGAGCGTCACAAAAGAACACTCAATTCTGCTTGGAAAACTATGGCCTGACTGCGTTCTTGAACGTGACCTCAAAGGTTTCATTCATGAGGACTAAACCGTAGAGGAGATCATGTCATTCGGCAAAACCATGGGGCAGGAGGTACCCCACAAAGACATAAACAAACTGATTGATGAACATGATGAGGAGTTGACAGTGGATGAATCAAAGGAGATGCCTGAAGAGACAGAGGTGAGGTGGGAACTTTCTTCATCCGAGGATGAAATTGGAAACAGTACTGACTTCCGCTGCTGTCATCCACAGAAATCAAGGAAATGGTGTAAACGTGGAAAAATCTAAAGAAATTTGTAGAAGCAAGCAATCCAATATGCACAGAAGCAGAAGCCAGTTTGTTTGATGATGTGGGGATGAGTTACAGCGACTTTTACAGTACTAAAAAGGTGCAAAAAACAAGTGTCACTCGATAGGTATTTTACCGTAGCAAAAATAAATGATTCGGGTGAATCAAGTGTAAAAGAAAGCAAACAGGCAAAAAGTAGTGAAAGAGAAAAATCATCCAAGCCTGGTCCCAGTGGCACATCTGGAGAAAGTCAGTGGGAGCGGACCCTGTCTCCCACCATCCCCTCCCCTCACCTCTCTACCACCTCACTGTTTTGTCCTGAGCAGCTCACTCAAAGTAGATTCTCTTTACGATTTTTATTGTTACAATGTTGCATTTAGTTTTTATACTGTATCAATATGTTAAATTTATTGTGAAATTCCCTTCTTTTATTGTTTTGGTGTAAATTATTACTGCTTTTACATACATACAGTAATGTTTTTACTGTCTCTTCTCCTTCTCCCCACAGCAATATAAACGCTCCCTCCCTCTATCTCAAGTCAGCTGTGCGTCACTGCAGTGACATGATTTTGATAAGCTTTTATGTTATATTTTATTGTAATGCTTTATTCTTTTATTTATTTGGTTGAATATGAGTTATCATTAAACAATGTATTGTGCCTGCAATAAAATAATTGTATTAAAGTGGAGTACAAAGGTGGATATGGAAATTCTTGGTATGGGATGAATTAATTGAATTCCGTTATTTATTCCATTAATAGAATATTTGGATTGATATAAGCATTTTGATATATACAAATTGGAATTTGGAGCAATTAAATTAAGTAAACCAAAGAACTATAGTGTATATATATATATACAGTATATATATATATATATATATATATATATATATATATATATATATATATATGTATATATAACTATATATATATATATTATATGTATATATATATTATATATATATATATATATATATATATATATATATATATATATAACATATATATATATAATATATATATATATATATATATTGATACAAAAATAGATTCATTACGTTTACCCTCCATATTTTTAGAACTTTGTAAAAATAAAGCAAAAAGACATTTATAATCCAGCAGTGTAACAATGAACTTAAGAATATTCTCTGTTTACCATTTCATCCTAATTTCATTCCACAGTGCCCATTTAAAACGTGATATTAACTTATTATTTAAATATAATATTTTGAAATTACCTAGAATATTACAATTCAAACAATATTGTATACTGTACAGTATTCCTTCAATTCAAACAACATATTGTGCACTGTATACGGTATTCCTTGTAAAATATCCCAATATTGGTCAAACATCAAAAGGACTAAAAAGTAGAAGCTCCCAACACAAATATGCCATTTGAAACATCAAATAATGGCATTGTGGATCACTGGCTTAAGACAGGCCATGGGATGAAATGGGATAAGTCAATGGACAGTTTATTTACAAGGTCAACAACCATCGGAAAGAAATCTGCTAGAACTGTCTTCACTGAAGCTGCTTCCTGGAATGTTAATCTCCCACCCTGGATTATCCCTTGATCCTTTGTCCCTGTCTTTTTGTTGCAAGAACATGCTGCCCGATTAACAAACTGTAACCCTGCCCCCACCTTCTGTTTTTGTATATATCACTCTGTCAACTCTTTTGTATTCAGTGTGAACTTGAAAATGTAGAACAATCTCCAAAGTACTTGTTCAAGAGTCAGTTTTCACTCCACCTTTCTATGTGGACTTAGTGATATATATATATACTCATATATATATATATACAGTACTGTATATATATATATATATAATTCCTACTGGCCTTTATGCTGCTACTTCATCTACTGTATGGCCAATTGTTTCATTCTCTCCCATCCAAATGTCCAGACCATCTGTCCTTTTTGCCAGTCTATTAATACCACATCTCTCAACTAATTCTTTGTTTATAATGTGATGCTCACACTGACCTCAGCCAAAATCTTGACATTATATGGTGACAAATTTTTAAATTATCTATTTTTCATCATCAGTGCCCTTGTTTTGCTACAAAGACTAGCTGTAGACCTTATGCTTAGCCATCATAAGTCTTTGCTATCTCAACTAAAGGGCATTTTGATAACCTGTAGTCTAGTGATCCTATTTCATCCATTTGCAGCTAATCTTCCCATTCTCCCAGCTGCTGCTTACAGTCCATGTCCCCAAACCTTAAAAATGCTCTATCTATTTTAAAGCCAGCCCATCTATCACCGTGAGATTTCTTCCTTCTTCTTTATTTGCTTTTTTCATGCATTTTGGGCATTAAAAATCTCTTACTCCACTTATATCCTGTAATCCTGAGCCTAAGCACAACTTGTGACACATATTATATTCAGTATATACATACTTCTTTCCCACGACAGGGCATAAACATGAATGGGGAGTAGACTCAGGCATAAACATGAATGGGAGTAGACTAAATAACTAACATGCAAATAATCAACTAAATTTTATAAAGTCAACACCCATGAAAAGCAGAAGCACTTCAGAAATGTGAGGAAAACAGACAAGAAATGAAAGTAAATATGTGGATGTAATCTCGGCACAGATCAAACTTAACACAATGTAGCGTGGGTGACAGATGTGGTATGTCTTACTCCTGCTGTAAAGAGGATCTCTCACTTCCAAGTTAATGGGATCATCTTCACCTTCCATTTATTACAAGTGTGTTTAACAGCCTTCCACTAAAAACCTAAGTGAAAAGTATGTAAGACACAAGTTTGACTTCTGTGTGGCTTTCATATAACATCAATTTCAGTCTGCCTAAAAATCCATCAGATAAGCCTTGTCATATACCTCTGCTCATGAATAAGGCAGAATGACTCAAGAAAAATAATGATTGAAACTACTCCATAGTTCATCTTTTCAAAATTTCAAGTGCCTTCTCTTTCTCCTCACTCTCTCTGGAGTGCTATTTCTTTGCATCTTTCAATACCAAACATACATTTTCCTCTCTCTTAATCATTTAAATTACAATGAGGAGTACATAATTCCTGTAACAAGATTATTAGACTTTTAAGTAGACTTTTAAAAGGTAAAAGAAGTATAGTATATATGGTGAAAGTTTGTTTGTTGAGTATATAAATGAGCTTGAAGTAACAGCAGTACATACTTGAAACAATGTAGAGCAATGCAAATATAGTCATTAGAAATGAAAATATAATTCTGACCAAATCATTTGCAAGTACTACTTACTCATTTACAGGTTTTCCTCGACATGGTTCTAAGTAAGAATCTAAATCCAAAGGTCTGTGATAAAACACTTACAGTCCAAATCCTGAAATCCTCGTCCTTTATGCATATAACGATAAACACACAGACCAACCAAGTAAAGAGAATAAAATTAAAGATGATTTCAGTTGACAAACAAAATACTTCATCCAAATATGGGTGATTAAAGCCAAATGTAATATGATCGCTGCATGTCCAGGCTAACCATTAAACATGGTGTTATTGAGTTAATAGTGGAAGTATACATTAGAAAAAGATGTAATTTTTACATGGGGACAAGTTTCAAACAAAAATCACCCTTAATCCCCCCCAATCTTATGGTCCAAAGTTGCATGATATAAACTGGTTCCAGTACAAATGGAAAACTTTAAAGTTTCATATCTCAAAACTATTGTAAGTAGCGTAAAATCCAGCTAGAAACTATTCCTGCTTTGGGTGGGTTTGAACCTTTGAATAGCAGAGTATAGGGAGCTCAGAGAATATAATAGTTTGGGGACAGTAAACTGGCTTTGCATTGTTTTCTTTGAACAGGAAAATGGTTTTCTATGATATCCGAATTGGCCCGACCTGGGTCAGAACTATCGCCCCCCACTACCCTGTCCAGAAGCAATAAAGGTCAGAGGCAGGGCAGCTCTCCCTCACATGGTTGCTAGTTTGGCTTGAGAACAAGTCAAGTCTCGGTGCTTTGCCCCTACCCCTCCTCTTCCGCTCGCCGTACGTGGATCCTCGCGCCTGTGTGCCGTGTTCCATTCCACGTGGCCTTAAGACTGCAAAGGGGATTGCAAGTCTCCCCTGCCTTGAGCTGACATTAAGCAGCTGACCTTTCACATCATCCCAAGGGCGCCCTTTTCGCCCCAATCTACGGCAGAAAGAAATACCTTAGAGGGAGGCTACCATTTGTCCAGCTCCCACACGTGTTCACAGGCAGAAACGTCGTCATCCCTCACGCCCCTACAAACCTGTGGTAATGTACCCAAAGCAGGTTGCTAGTCAGTGCTAGCCCTTTTGCATTATTAATCTCTGGGCCTATCTTTGTGTTCCTGATATTCCTTGGTTCAAAGCCAGGCCCACGTGTTCACAGCTTCTTTCCTCTGAGTCACAAATGCACTTCAGAGTGATTGGCGCCTTCAGTGCACCCAGGTAATTCAATCCCAAATTCCAGCATTAGATGTGCGTGAGTCCGTATGTTTCAGAAAGGCGCCTGTAGCAGGGTATCCTTGGTCCGGTGTTCTGCTCGTTCCCAAGCTCCCCCTTGGAGAGACTTCTGACATTAATTTACCGTGTACTGATTAATTTCCTTTGACCTTGTGATAACTCTCAAATATAACTGTTTTTATATCCACGTGTTTTCACGCACTTCCCTAGTGACCCTCCACAGCTCGTGTGCACTTTTTTTTTGTTTTGTGTTTTATCTGTCTAGGTATCTTACAAGGCCATTTTACGAGTAAAGTAACTAATTGTGGAGTCATAGATCCACCTGCACCAGGAAACATATAAAAATAGCGACCTGACAGTGATTCCTCAAGTAATGATTGCATCCCCCTCTTCCCCTTTGTTGTTTTATTATTTGCAATTTGTGAAATCAGCAATTAGCTCAGCTAAGCTGGATCTGAGACAGATTCTGAACCTTTGAAAAGCCAGCGCAACAGGCAAGGAAATTCTATAAGTAAGTAAACTATGTTTTGTTGCGTAGGGCAGCTATGTGAAAGCATTGAGCTAGTCCTAGGAATTTTTTTATATAGTAGAGCGCATGTCCGAGGAAAGCAGAGAGAATGCTTGAAAACTTAGCTTTGGAAAGGCCTTTGCAAGCGGCTGCATGTATTCAATTAGGTTATACAGGTGATAAATGGTAAAGGAATAGTCGCATATTCCTCTGGCAGAAAACGAGTGATTTGAAGCAGTCATTAGATATAGCGAGACCTGCGATGTCAACCACGTGTTGAGAAAGTCAGATTAGCATTGCTGGCGCATTTTACCTCTCTCTCTCTCTCGTTTTAGAAATAGGGCGAAAAGCGTATATTATGGCGCAGACGGCTGACCGTCATTCAGTAGCCCAGTTAGGAAAACATTTGTTTTGTTTGATTTGTAGCTATACCAAATTGTTTTACATTATTGGGGGTCTGGCATTATATGTTCTGTATTGTTCTGTATTTTTGTGTTTGTTTTGTGCTGTTACTACGTGGTAGTGTTTGCCTATCTGTTGTGAGTGTGGGATGGCCACCCACCTAATTGCCCCCTTGAGAATTACACTTCTCCCGCAGTCAAATAAAACTAGCCCTGGCTGATCAGGCGTCGTCTGTCTGCGGAAATTCCCGAGCGCCCATATATTTATTCTTGTCCCCAATAAATCCGTATGTCCGGTCCGTTGTTGAGACCAATTCATTTCCATTCAGTCCCCCAATGTTGTTTGTCGGTAAATCGGAGACCAATCGTACTAATTCGCCGTCCCCCAATCGCCCGCTCCGTCCGGTAAATCGGAACCAATCATCGCTAATTCGCCGTCCCCAATCAGCCCGGCTCCATTGTTGTCCGGAGACTAATCGCCGCTAATTCATGCGTCCCCAATCAGCCCGGCAATGAAGTGGCCGGAACTAATCGCCGGCTAATTCGCTCGTCCCCAATCAACCCGCCCAGTGATGGCAGAGACCAATCATTGCCAATTCATGCGTCCCCAATCAGCCCGTTTAGTTAAATGGAGACCAATCATTGCTAATTTATAAATTTATTAGCCTGCCGTCAAGTCAATCGGAGACCAATCATTACTAATTGTCGTCCCCAATCAGCCCGCCGTCGATGGATAGAGAACCAATCATTTGCTAATTCTCGTCCCAATCGGCGTTTTGACCGATGCGTCGGAGACCAATCATCAGCTAATTCGCCGTCCCCAATCAGCCGGCAGGTACGATGTTGGAGACCAATCATTGCTAATTCATCGTCACAATCAGCCGCTTAGTCGATCGTCGAGAACCAATCATTGCTAACTTATCGTCACAATCAGCCCATTTTGTCGGTAAATCAGAACCAATCATACTTCTTCATTGTCCCCAGTCGGCAACCGTCGATGCGTAGAAGACCAATCGCCAGCTAATTCATAGTCCCAATCAACCCGTAGTCGGTAAATAGGAACCAATCATTACTATTTGTACGTCCCCAATCTTCAGCCGTCGATGTCGGGAGCCAATCGCCAAGCTAATTCATCATTCCCCAATCAGCCCGTTTTGTCAGTAACTTTCGGGAGACCAATCATTACTAAATTCAGCGTCCCCAATCAGCCACATTTTAAATTACATTAAATAGAACCAGTATTACTAAGTCTCGTCCCCAATCGTAACCGTCGTGTCGGAGACCAATCATAAATCCTTTGAAAGTGTCCAAAGATTCCACAGCTCTGGGGAAGTAATTCTGTGTGTTACTAGCGTCCCTCTCCGCCTGCAAAATAACCGACACGGTCTCCAGCTTGAAGCGAGGATTTCAAGTTCTTCATGTCTCAGGAAAGGAACTCAGCATGCTCGGGGAGAGAACTAGAGACTGGGTACAGGGAAGGATGGACACCATACAGAGCTGACGACAGGCTCAGGAGAGGCGAGAAGAAGCCAGCAAGGCTGAGACGAGAGGCAGTGAGGCAGAAGACAGGCTCAGGAGAGACAAGTAGAAGCAGAAAAGACAGGCTCAGGAGAGGCTGAGAGAAGCCGCCACGGCAGGCTTGAGAAGCAGAGGCAATGGGAAAACGGAGAGCAGAGGGCAGGCGTGAGGCAGAAAAGACTAGCCCAGGAGAAGCGAGAAGCCAGAGAGGGAAGAAAGGGACAAACTCAGTGATGCCCATGAGCTTCATGATGCTGCAACAGAGTGGCCCTTCGCACTCCACCTGCCCCAGGGAATAGGTGCCTTCCAGCCAGGCTATCGCTTGTATGCCAAAGTGGCGGAGGCCGAGCCGAGTGGCGGCTCGGCAGCGCCGAACAGTGTTAAAGCCTGCCCCTGAGTGCCGAACTCTCCCTGGTGTTGGGCAAGTTCCTTGGAGAAGGCCTGATTACCTATAGGGCCCTCCCGCCGGAGAGCAGAAGGAGTGGGAGGTAAATGCATAGACTATTGCCAAAGCGTCTGAGGCTAACCCCTGAGCACGCTGGGAGGCGCTGGCGCGGGCTAGTGAGCCAATCAAACCTGGGCAGGCTGGGCCTACAAGTCCGAGGCGTGCCGACACTCGTTGAGGCCGTGGGGTTATGACCCTCAGATGCCATCGAACAAATACAAAATGAAACTTCCTACTCTCTACACCCCGCCATTGCGCCCGCACATCGCCGAAGAGCCCCACCTTAGCTGATTGCTGCCGAATAAGCGGATCTATGGGACACCATCACCCCAGGAGAGCTGGCTGCAGCGCAAAGTGCAGCCACCCGCCTACCTATCAGGTGCCTCCGCCCGAATGGGCAATCACAGAAGCCGTGGGTATGCGGGTTCTGTAAAAAGATCGGGCATGCCAAGGAGCAATGCACTTAATAAACCACAGTCTCTCTCTCGGACAGCCCTAATAAGTGCGCCTGCATCCTCTGCGGGGGCGATGCGAAGATTTCAATAAACCTTTTGCACGGCGATTGCAGGTTTCTCAACCACTCTTCCTCGCGGGCAAATGCCTAAATAATAAAGCAGAACTCCGCCCGTCGCCCTGGCAATGTAGTCCCGAGTCCTTGGGCTCCTGCCGAGATTCCCATCTATGTAGCACCTCCTCGAGGTAAATACTCAGCCACACGCCAGGTCAAGGCATTTGTGACTCTGGCGCGCCAAATTTCCCTCATAGGAGGACAAAGTTCCCCTATGGAGCTATAATGAACCAGCGCAAGCTCATCACCATTGAGGCATTAACAATTTTAAATGATCCTCCTACGGTCAACTGGTCACCCACGACCCCTGAAACCAGGACCAGTCTCGCCCGTTCTTGACGTTCAGGGAACTATGGCGTCCTCCTGGGCCGAACTACGTCCATTTCAAGCCACCACCATTCAGGGTCCCCATTCCCCAATAAATCATCCAAATCCGTGTTCCAGTGCCCACTGCGTCATCAGTGCCAGTGCGAGGCCTCAGCCAGATCTCCCTTCAGGAGAATCTGCGACGTGCTCACCTCTGCAAGTGCCCTTGGCGCACTGAGCAGTGCCGGTCCCGTCCGTCCAGACAATGGGGACCGCCACCACACATCACCACCAGCGCCCAGTGCCAATGTCGGTGCCTGAGCTGGTCACCCCTACTGGCAAGTGAAGCCCGCGCCCCTCGGCCATCCCTCTCGCGCGCGCGCCAGATTCCCTCCGCGAGTCATGATTCTGCCCGCCTTCCTGGGCGATGGTTTCTGCGATCTGCGCCGGTTAATGTCCGAGATGGCGAACAAAATTCCTGGGTCAGTTAGCCGCCTTGTGACCAGATGGCACCCCTTGCAGCCCCTTTGTGCTCGGGCCCTCCAGTTCCCGGCCGAGACAACGGTCCAAGGGAGGAGAGGTTGCGACAGAGTTACCACGGGTGTGAAGCGTCGCAGGTAGTCCACAAGGAGCGAAGCTCTTCTGGCCTGTGCAAACTTGGCATAGGGCCCCCATCTTCCATCTCTTGAATGTCTTGGCACCTTTCATCCAGGAGAGGATGTCAAGGCCTTCGCTATCTTCTTCCTTTCTTTTGGAATTTCTATCCCTCATCCTTCTCTATCAGATCTTTCCTTCACACTTTCCCTTACTTACCACATAGCGGCAGTTAACATATGGGATATCATCCCTTTTGAAATATAAATCATTTTATTTTGAAGCAGTAAGAGACAGAGTGGGAAGTAGTACGCATCCCTTACGCCCGTCCTTTGGCACAAGGCAGGCGTGTCAACTCTTCCTGAAGGGTGGCGCCCTTTGGGTTTCTTTCCCGCCCTTGGGCTGAGAGTTAGCCTGACCCGTCGTCTGTTGACCGAGTTAAATAAAGAAAGTAAATCATAAATACCTCACTCTGTTATCCTTTATTTTCTCGTATATTTACTTTTGCATTTAATCTTTTTCTCATTTTCGCGAATCTCGGAGTGCAGGACTCCTGCCCTTACAATTTTAAACGTTGCCTTTTTAATCACCCGGCGGAGTGCGACACCCTTTAGTATGAAGTAATATCCTTACGTTGTTGTTCTGTAGCAGTTTCCTTTTTGTTACATTTTTTTTTTGTTGAGTTATTCCTGCCGGAGAATGGTAGCCCTGTCCATTTCCCTTTGTTTGTTTATCCTCCCATTTATAAGTCAGTAGTCTATTTGCCAAGCGCCGAGTTGTAAGCTGCAGACGATAAAAATTTAGCGTCGTTTAAGTTGGCGGAAGTTAAAACCATGAATAATCTCTTTGCCTCACAGCTGTCAAGTTCTTGTCCCTTCAGATTAGCGTTCGTAGGAAATGGTTGTAACAAGTCAGAGCTTGTACGAACAATTGAGTCGATTGAAAAGAAGAATTGCTGAATTCTATTATTACAATTTTAGTAAAGGGATATTATTTAATACCTACCTGATGTATTGTCACGAATGCCCATACCAAGGCACGACTAATAACATGCCTGTAATTTAGAGTTAACATTAAGGAATCAGTGGGTTTACATTTGTTTCCTTTTAAATTCTGCCTTGTATGTTTTTATTTTGTTGTTGTTATTTTGAAATTTTGAAGTGTTCTTTGTTTATTTTCTTTTAGCGCCTTATTACCCCAGTAAGTAAATCGAATAAGAATAGGTAGAAACAATTACTTAGGAAGTATTTGAGCAATAATTAATTTGCAAACAAGTTTACCCTTTTATTGTATATCCTAAATTGCACTCTGCTCTAAGTAAACCTTCAGTTTATTTATTGATGGTATGGCATCAGAGTTTACAAATAAAGTAAAGTAAAGGTTGTAGCAAAGTAAAAGATAGAATAAAGTCGAGCGTTTTCTTCGCTCATTTTGCTTTTGTCAATATTGCTTTCCGTTTATAGGTGTAGATATTATCTTACCAGGAGCTGTAAAGTAGCGCCAAAATCCAGCTAGGAAACTGTTCTCCTTTCCTGCTTTGGGTGGAGTTTGAACCTTTGAAGGTCAGAATTATAGGGCTCAGAAGAGAATATAATAGTTTAGGGACAGTAAACTGGCTTTGCACTGTTTCTTTAATTTTAGGGAAAGAAAATCGTTTTCTATGATATCGAATTAGCGACCTGGGTCAGGACTGTCGCCCCTACCCCTGTCCAGAAGCAATAAAGGTCAGAGGCCAGGGCAGCTCTCCCTCACCTGCGGTTGCTAGTTTAAGCCGAGAACAAGTCAAGTCTCGATCCTTTGCCTGCCCTCCTCTTCCGCTCGCCGCCCGTGGATCCATCGCCGCCCTGTGCCCGTGTTCCATTCCGTGGCCTTGAGGGCTGGGGATTGCAGAGTCTCCCATGCGACTGACGTGTAGTGACCTTTCATCATCAGAAACGCCCTTTTCTGCCCCAATCTCGACTTGAAGAAATACCTTGGAGAGGGAGGCTACCATTTGTCACGCTCCCACACGTGTTTCTCGGCAGAAGACGTCGTCATCCCTGCGCCCCTACAAATGTGGTAATGTACCCAAAACGAGTTGCTAGTCACGATTACTTAGCCCTTTTGCATTTATTAATCTCTGGGCCTATAACTTTGTGTTCCCTGATATTCCTTGGTTCAAGCCAGGCCCACGTGTTCACAGCTTCTTTCCTCTGAGTCACAAGTAACGCCTCGGGGAGTCCTTGGCGCCTTCAGTGCACCCCCGAGTAATTCAATCCCCAAATTCCAGCATTAGATGTGTAACGTGGGTCCAAATATCGTTTCAGAAAGACGCCTGTAGCAGAATTATCCTTGGTCCGTGTTCCTGGCATTCCCAAGCTCCCCCCCCTTCGGGAGGACTTCTACGGCAGTAATTTACCGTATTTTCAGTTAATTTTCCTTTTGACCTTGTGTGCTATCAAATATAACTATTTTTATATCCACGTGTTTCACGCACTTCCCCTAGTGAAGAGCCCTCCGCTCCGTGTACTTCTTTTTTGTTTGTGTTTTATATGTCCTGGGTATCTTACAAGGCCATTTTCGAGTAAAAGTAATAATTGTGGAGTCATAAGATCCACCTGCACCAGGAAACATATAAAAATGGCGACCTGACCAGTGATTCTCGTAATGATTGCATCCCCCCCCCTCTTCCCCTTTGTTGTTTGTGTTGCAATTTGTGAAATCAGCAATTAGCTCAGCTAAGCTGGATACGAGACAGATTACGAACCTTTGAAAAGCCAGCGCAACAGGCCAAGGAAATTCTGCGTAAGTAAACTGTGTTTATTTAGCGTAGGACGCTGTAGAAAACGTGACTAGTCCTAGGAATTTTTTTTTATAGTAGGGCGCATGTCCGAGGAAAACGAGAGAGAGAATCGCCGAAAACTTAGCTTTGGAAGCCTTTGCACGCGGCTTGCATGCCATTCAATTAGGTTATACAGGTGATAAATCATTAAAGGAATAGTGCGCATATTCCTCCTGTAGAAACGAGTGATTTCGAAACCGAATCATTAGATATAAGCGCGAGACCTCGACGTCAACCACGTGTTCGAAAGTCAGATTAGCATTGCTGACGCATTTTTACCCCCTCTCTCTCTCGTTTTAGAAATAGGAGCGAAAGCGTATATTATACGCCCAGGACGAAAAGGGTCAACAACCGTGTTTACGTCGTTCATTCATTTGGCGCAGACGGCCTTGACCGTCCATTCCGTGGCCCAGTTAGGAAAACATTTGTTTGTTTGATTTGCTTCGCTCTACCAAATTGTTTTGCATTATTGGGGGTCTGACATTATATGTTCTGTGTTGTTCTGTTTTTTTTTTTGTGTTTGTTTTGTGCTTTTACTACGGCTGCGTGTGTTGCCTATCTGTTGTGAATGTGGGATGGCCACCCACCTAATTGTCCTTGAGAATAACACTTCTCCCATAAGTCATTAAAACTAGCGCCCTCGCTGATCAGACGTCGTTTGTGCGGAAATTCCTGGGCGCCTATATATTCTATTCTTGTCCCCAATAAATCCGTGTCGTCGGTCCGTTGGTGAGACCGATTCATTTTCCATTCAGTCCCCAAGTGAGCCCGTTTTGTCGGTAATTCGGGAGACCTAAATATATATCCCAATCTAGTCCCCAAGTAAGCCCGTTTGTCGTTACCTTGGGAGACCAATCATTGCTAATTCATCGTCCCCAATCAGCCCGCTTCGTCGGTAAATAGGGAGACCAATCATCGCTAATTCATCGTCCCCAATCAGCCCGCTTCGTCGGTAAATAGGGAGACCAATCATTGCTAATTCATCGTCCCCAATCAGCCCGCTCCGTCGGTAAATCGGGAGACCAATCATCGCTAAGTCATCGTCCCCAATCAGCCCGCTTCGTCGGTAAATCGGGAGACCAATCATTGCTAACTTATCGTCCCCAATCAGCCCATTTTGTCGGTAAATCGGGAGACCAATCATCGCTAATTCATCGTCCCCAATCAGCCCGCTTCGTCGGTAAATCGGGAGACCAATCATCGCTAATTCATCGTCCCCAATCAGCCCGCTTCGTCGGTAAACCGGGAGACCAATCATTGCTAAATTCATCGTCCCCAATCAGCCCGCTTCGTCGGTAAACCGGGAGACCAATCATTGCTAATTCATCGTCCCCAATCAGCCCATTTTGTCGGTAAATAGGGAGACCAATCATTGCTAATTCATCGTCCCCAATCAGCCCGCTTCGTCGGTAAATCGGGAGACCAATCATCGCTAATTCATCGTCCCCAATCAGCCCGTTTCGTCGGTAAATCGGGAGACCAATCATCGCTAATTCATCGTCCCCAATCAGCCCGTTTCGTCGGTAAATCGGGAGACCAATCATTGCTAAATTCATCGTCCCCAATCAGCCCGCTCCGTCGGTAAGTCGGGAGACCAATCATTGCTAACTTATCGTCCCCAATCAGCCCATTTTGTCGGTAAATCGGGAGACCAATCATTGCTAACTCATCGTCCCCAATCAGCCCGCCTCGTCGGTAAACCGGGAGACCAATCATTGCTAAATTCATCGTCCCCAATCAGCCCGCTTCGTCGGTAAACCGGGAGACCAATCATTGCTAAACTCATCGTCCCCAATCAGCCCGCCTCGTCGGTAAACCGGGAGACCAATCATTGCTAATTCATCGTCCCCAATCAGCCCGCTCCGTCGGTAAATCGGGAGACCAATCATCGCTAATTCATCGTCCCCAATCAGCCCGCTCCGTCGGTAAATAGGGAGACCAATCAACGCTAACTTATCGTCCCCACTCAGCCCATTTTGTCGGTAAATCGGGAGACCAATCATACGTCCTTTGAAAAAGTGTCCAAGATTCCCACAGCTCTGGGAAATTAATTCTGTGTGTTACTAGCGTCCTCTCCCGCCTGCAAAATGTCGACACGGTCTCAGCAGAGCGAGGATTTCAAGTTCTTCATGTCCTCAGGGAAGGAACTCGGCCTTTCCGGGAGAGAACTAAGAGACTGGGTACAGGAGAGGATGGACGCCATACAGGCAGAAAGACAGGCTCAGGAGAGACAAGTAGAAGCAGAAAGACAGGCTCAGGAGAGACGAGACGAAGCCGCACGGCAGGAACGAGAAGCAGAGAGACAGGAACGAGAAGCAGAGAGACAGGAACGGGAGGCAGAGAGGCTGGCTCGGGAGAAACGGGAGGACGCAGAGAGACAGGAACGTGAGGCAGAAAGACTAGCCCAGGAGAAACGAGACGCAGCCGAGAGGGAAGAAAGGGACAAGCAGCGTGCCCATGAGCTCGCAATGCTGCAACAGAGTGGCCCTTCGCCTCCACCTGCCCCCCAGGGAATGAGTGCCTTCAGCCAGGTTATCGCCTGCATGCCAAAGTGGACGGAGGCCGAGCCCGAGGTGTGGCTCGACAGCGCCGAGACAGTGTTAAAGGCCTGCCCCCTGAGTGCCGCCGAACTCTCCCTGGTGTTGGGCAAGTTCCTTGGAGGGAAGGCCCTGATTGCCTACAGGGCCCTCCCGCCGGAGGAGCAGGAAAATTGGGAGGTCGTACGCCAGACTATTGCCAAGGCGTACGAGATAACCCCTGAACGCTGGAGGAGGCGCTGGCGCGGGCTAGTGAAGGAGGCCAATCAAACCTGGGCAGACTGGGCCTACAAGTCCGAGCGTGCCCGTGCCAAATGGTTCGAGGCCGTGGGGGTTACGACCCTCAACGATGCCATCGAACAAATACAAATAGAGAACTTCCTACTCTACACCCCGCCGGCCCTCGCCACGCACATCGCCGAGAAGGAGCCCCCCACCTTAGCTGATTGCTGCCGAATAGCGGATCTATGGGACACCCATCACCCCCAGGAGAGCTCGCTGCAGCGCAAAATTACGCCACCCGCCTACCTATCGGGTGCCCCTCCGCCGAAGAATGGACAATCCCAGAAGCCCGTCGTGTGCGGGTTCTGTAAAAAGATCGGGCATGCCAAGGAGCAATGCCGCAGTAAACCACCCGCGTCTCTCTCTCCCGGACAGCCCCCTAATAAGTCGCCTGCGCCCTCTGCCGGGGCAGTGCGAAGAGATTTCAGCCAAACCTTTTGCACGGCGTGCAAGGTTTATGGCCACTCTTCCTCATGGGCAAAATGCCCTAGAAATAATAAGGCAGGAACTCCCGCCGTCGCCCTGGCAGTAACGAATCCCGAGTCCTTAGGCCCTCCTGCCGAGGGTCCCATCTATGTGGCACCTCCTCGAGGTAAATACTCAGCACGCCAGGTCAAGGCATTTGACGACTCTGGCGCGCAAATTTCCCTCATAAGGAGGGACAAAGTTCCCTATGGAGCTATAATAGACCGACGCAAGCTCGTCACCATTGAGGGCATTAACAATTTTAAAATGATCCTCCCTACGGTCCAACTGAGGGTCACCCGACCCCACAGAGCCAGGACCCTTCGTCTCGCCGTGTGAAACACATTCCAGGAGACTATGACGTCCTCCTGGGCCAAGATTTTACGTCCCATTTCAGCCACCACCATTCCGGGGTCCCCATTCCCCAATAAATCATCCAAATCCGAGTCCAGTGCCCGGCACGGCATCCGTGCCAGTGCCGAGGCCTCAGCCAGATCTCCCTTCAGGAGAATCTCGGCCTTCAGCTCCTCTGCCAGTGCCCCTTCGGCGCACTGAGCAGTGCCAGTCTCCGTCCGTCCAGACAGACGAGACCACCACCACATCGCCACCAGCGCCAGTGCCAATGTCAGTGCCTGAGCTGGTCACCCCTGCAAGCAAGTCGACCCCGCCCCTCCGGCCGTCCCTCTCTCTCGCCGCCCGCCGCAGATTCCTCCGCGAGTCATGATTCTGCCCCCGCCTTCCTGGGCCGATGAACTCTGCGATCTGCGCCGGTTAATGTCCGAGATGGCGAACAAGATTCCTGGGTCAGTTGTCGCAGCAGCTGACCCAGATGGCACCCCTTGCCGCCCTTTGGCCTCGGGCCTCCGATTCCCGGCCAAGGACAACGGTCCAAGGAGGAGAGGTTCCCGGCGGAGTCACCACGGGTGTGGGCGATCGCAGGTAGTCCACAAGGAGCCCCGAGCTCTTCTGGCCCCTGTGCAACCCTGGCATAGGGCCCCCTTCTTCATCTTTGAACGTCTTGGCACCTTTCATCCAGGAGAGGATGTCAAGGCCTTCCGCTATCGTCTTCCTTTCCTTTGGAATTTCTATCCCTCATCCTTCTCTATCGATCTTTCCTTCACACTTTCCCTTACTTACCACCGCAAGCGGCAGTTAACATATGGGATATCATCCCCTTTTAAAATGCATAAATCATTTTATTTTTTGAAGAAGTAAGAGAGACAGAGTGGGAAGTGGCACGCCCTTACGCCCGTCCTTTGGCACAAGGCAGGCGTGTCAACTCTTCCTGAAGGGGTCGCGCATTTTGGGTTTCTTTTCCCCGCCCTTGGGCTGAGAGTTAGCTCTGACCGTCGTCTGTTGGCGACGGAAGTTAGAAAAAGAAGTAAATCATAAATACCTCACTCTGTTATCCTTTATTTTCTACGTATATTATTTACTTTTGCATTTAATCTTTTCTTTTTTTTTACGAATCTTGAGTCACAAGACTCCTGCCCTTACGAATTTTAAAGTTGCCTTTTTAATCACCGCGGTGCGGCCCGCCCTTTAGTATGAAGTAATATCCTTCGTTGTTGTTCTGTGTAGTTTCCTTTATTTTTATTTACATTTCTTTTTTTTAATTATCCATGTGGAGAATGTTATCCTTGTCCATTTTCCCCTTCATTTGTTTATCCTCCCATTCATAAGTCGAGTAGTCTATTTTTAGCTTACACCCGAGTTGTAAGCTGCAGACGTAAAAATTTAGCGTCATTTAAGTTGGCGAGTTAAAACCCGCGAATAATCTCTTTGCCTCACAGCTGTCAAGTTCTTGCCCCTTCAGATTAGCGTTCGTGGAAATATTAGTTATGCTCGTCGAGCTTGTGAACAATTGGAGGTCGATTGAAAAGAAGAATTGAATTCTATTATTACAATTTTGGTAAAGGGGATATTATTTAATACCTACAGTGTATTGTCACGAATGCCGCCTCTTCAAGGCACAAGTAATAGCATGCCTGTAATTCCAGGATAGCATTAAGGAATCAGTGGGTTTACATTTGTTTCCTTTTAAATTCTGCCTTGTATGTTTTATTTTGTTGTTGTTATTTTGAAATTTTGAAGTGTTCTTTGTTTATTTTCTTTTGAGCGCCTTATTACCCCAGTAAAGTAAATCGAATAAAGAATGGGTAGAAACAGTACTTAGAAGTATTTGAGCAATAATTAATTTGCAAACAAGTTTACCCTTTTATTGTATATTCTAAATTGCACTCTGCTCCTAAAGTAAATCTTCAGTTTGTTATTGATTAGTGTGGCATCAGAGTTTTACAAATAAAGTAGAGTAAAGGTTGTAGCAAAGTAAAAGATAGAATAAAGTCGAACGTTTTCTTCGCTCATTTTTGCTTTTGTCAATATTCGCACCCGTTTATAGGTGTGAATATTATCTTGCCAGGAGCTGTAAAAGAGTAGCGCCAAAATAAGCTAGGAAACTCTTCTCCTTCCCTGCTTTGGGTTGGTTTGAACCTTTGAAGGTCGGGGGAAATAAGGGCTCAGAGAAAATATAATAGTTTGGGGACAGTAAACTGGCTTTGCACTGTTTTCTTTGGTGCAGGGAAAGAAAATCGTTTTCTATGATATCCGGGTCGGCGATCTGGGTCAGGACATCGCCCCCTACCCCTGTCCAGAAGCAATAAAAGGTCAGGGCCAGGATAGCTCGTCCCACACGCGCCCGCTAGTTTAAGCCGAGAACAAGTCCAGTCTTGGGCCGTTGCCCCTGCCCTCCTCTTCCGCTCGCCGCCACGTGGATCCCATCGCCGCCCTGTGTGCCCCGTGTTCCATTCCACGTGGCCTTAGAAGACTGCAAGGGGGATTGCAAGTCTCCCAAACGCGAGCTGACATTAAACGGCGGCCTTTTCATCCTCCCAAGGGC
This sequence comes from Macrobrachium rosenbergii, assembly GCF_040412425.1. Taxonomy (NCBI): domain Eukaryota; kingdom Metazoa; phylum Arthropoda; class Malacostraca; order Decapoda; family Palaemonidae; genus Macrobrachium; species Macrobrachium rosenbergii. The sequence continues at coordinate 24,296,889 of NC_089749.1, forward strand.
GCCTTTTTTCCGCCCCAATCTACGATTTGAAGAAATACCTTGGAGAGGGAGGCTACCATTTGTTCCACGCTCCCACACGTGTTTCTCGGCAGAAGACGTCGTCATCCCTGCGCCCCTACAAATGTGGTAATGTACCCAAAACGAGTTGCTAGTCACGATTACTTAGCCCTTTTGCATTTATTAATCTCTGGGCCTATAACTTTGTGTTCCCTGATATTCCTTGGTTCAAGCCAGGCCCACGTGTTCACAGCTTCTTTCCTCTGAGTCACAAGTAACGCCTCGGGGAGTCCTTGGCGCCTTCAGTGCACCCCGAGTAATTCAATCCCCAAATTCCAGCATTAGATGTGTAACGTGGGTCCAAATATCGTTTCAGAAAGACGCCTGTAGCAGAATTATCCTTGGTCCGTGTTCCTGGCATTCCCTAAGCTCCCCCCTTCGGGAGGACTTCTACGGCAGTAATTTACCGTATTTTCAGTTAATTTTCCTTTTGACCTTGTGTGCTATCAAATATATCTATTTTTATATCCACGTGTTTCACGCACTTCCCCTAGTGAAGAGCCCTCCGCTCCGTGTACTTCTTTTTTTGTTTGTGTTTTATATGTCCTGGGTATCTTACAAGGCCATTTTCGAGTAAAAGTAATAATTGTGGAGTCATAAGATCCACCTGCACCAGGAAACATATAAAAATATATATATATATATATATATATATATATATATATATATATATATATATATATATATATATATATTTATATATATGAATATATATATATATATATATATATATATATATATATATATATATATATATATATATATATATACTGTATATAGCAATGGATACACCAGCAGGGAAGCGCCATCCACATATCAGTATGGACACCAACAAAAGGCCAAAACCCGGAACAGCATTTCACACCACTTTATTGGGACATCTTTCGAGCAGTTCTCTCTCTCGTTATCAACATACAAAATTAAAATGACGACATTACAATTTTCTTATAATAAAATTCAAAATAATACAGCAACATTACTATAAAAATAATGTGAATACGTTTAAAATATGGTTAATCAAACTAAATAAATGAATAAAATAAATTAAAGCAAAATACAAAAATTTAAGTCACAAAAACGGAGGGTACAAATGCACAACAAATATTCTAATCAATATATAAACCAGTAAAACGCAGATTAAAATCACAAAAGTGAGGTTACAGCCACATTTCTAGCCAAAGGAGGTTTTATCTTGATGGGGTATAAATATCGAGGTCTGTAGCAAATTGAGCAGTGGTTAAAACATAAAAATTATCAATATGTAAAGGGTGACCAGTCTCCTCGTTGTGTTCTCTAATTGCTCTGTGACTAGGCCTTGACAGATAATTGCCAGTACGATATGACTTACCTAGGTGTTCAAACCATCTCATCCAAGCTGATCTGGTAGTTTTTCCGACGTAAGTAGCATCACAACCACCACACTGCCATTCATAGATCAGATTGGACCGAAGGCTTGTTGGTATAGGGTCTTTAATTTTAAAGAAATTACCTAATTTATTTTGCAAAGTGAAATATACTTTGATATCTAGCTGAGGGTAACCAATGGACAAAATAGAAATCAATTGCTTTTTTTTAAATCGTAACTATGAGCTCCAGTAAAGGTTAAAGGTAAATAAATAACAGGTCTCTGTACATTAGCGGTAGTTTCGGGTTGTTTGTTTACATATAATTTCGAAAGTTGTTTACCAATTTATGTATTCACGTAATTCAACGGACAGACATTGTTTTTTAAAAGTGACCTGAGAAATTCCAATTCTTCGTGCAAATTCAGAAAGCTAAAAAAAATTTATATGCTCTGGTTACTAGCGTCAATATCAAATTCATCTTATATTTCAAAGGTGTAGCTGATTGAAACTTAGACATAAGACCCATGAAAGTACGCTTTCTAAAGACTGAGGTGTGAAAGTTATTAACAAGATTTTTTACCTGAATATCTAGAAAAGAAAGCGTATAATTATCTTCGATTTCACAAGTAAATATGCTTACTATTAAGGTACGCCAAAAAATGAATAAGGTATCATCAACATACCTCCTGTACAGTAAGGGCTTAAAATCTAATGGACAATCGTCTAACCATCTTATCTCCATAAAACACATAAACGCATTTGCCAAAGATGGCCCTATACTAGACCCCATGCTTACACCATCAATTTGCTTATATAACAAACCATTAAACAAAAAGTAACCCATTGATATGAATATATATATATATATATATATATATATATATATATATATATATATATGTGTGTGTGTGTGTGTGTGTGTGTGTGTGTGTGTGTATACGTAGGTAATCCTCTATATTTCGCTTTCAAAGCTCTGCAAATCTCGTTCAACATAAGTAAATCAAGGCTGTTGCTGAATGGAGCCCTCTGGAACAAGTCCCTCCAAAACAAATTTGCGAAGGCTTTCCCGAGTATTCCAGGATCAGAAAAACACGAGAGAGAGACAACCTGAGTAAACTTCACGACCAATCAAAGTGGAAAGAAATGAAACTTCCCGGGAATGCAACTCGAGAGAACTTCTCTTCTGATTTTCAGGAGAGCATCAAAGGCTATTGTTATTATTATTGCTTTTGTCGCCGGTGGATTCAACGATTCGGCGAAAGTTTGGTTCCTGTTTTGATGTGAAGGAAATTAAACGTGACATTTAGTTGTCGATAACCATCTTTCCTTCATTATCATTATTATTATTATTATTATTATTATTAGTAGTAGTAGTAGTAGTAGTAGTAGTAGTAGTAGTAGTAGTAGTAGTAGTAGTATCCGCACAAACAGTTGGATTTAGCCGAAAAATACACCACATAGCCGAATGAGCTTATACAGAAAATAATCAGATATGTAGAGAATGAGAAAACTGAAGCCAAGAGAAGAGATGTGGTGTAGTTGCCGGTATTCCTTCAAGACAAAGTTTTTAGGAGGAAAAGAAGGAGAAAATACAATTACTGAGAATGTATGCTATTGTTTTGAAGTTATAAACGTATTGATTCTGGGAAAAAACCCCATTTCTTGTTTAGTGTAATAGCTGCAAGTAATCTGTTTCATTATTATTATTATGAGCTTGATAGTGCACGCTACACTGCTCTGGACCGGCGCTGCCAGTCATGCCTCCCCTACCCTCCAGATCGCCTACCTATCCTGCCTCAACCCGAAGCGGACAAACAGGTTTGCAGGAGGAGGGTTGATGTGTCATGTCTCCCCTACTCTCCCGATCCCCTACCTACCCCACCCCACCAGGGGTTGACAAACAAGAGATCTACTCGGATTTTATTATTATTATTATTATTATTATTATTATTATTATTATTATTAGAGAAATATGATTTACAAGTGTGAACTTCACGAGATAACACAGATGGTACGGGAGCAAGCCTCCGGGAGCTGCCAGCTGTATAATTTATAACTCTGACGCAGAGATAAGGATTCAGTTTCTCCTGTCAGTATTCAGGTCATTGTAAAGTAGGATTACTATTATATTATATTTATCATTACTATCATTATTGGTAAGAATTCTCATAAAATTAATAGAAATGGCTTAAATCTACTCAATAAATCTTCCAGGAACACATTCCTATATGTGAAAATTTCCAAGAACAAAAGACTATAATTTATCCCGCTATTTCCTCCGGACATAATGAGACTGGTTGACCCTTTGGTCATTTGCATAATCTCGTTTCCCACAAGAATGGAGGCTACTCGCTCAGACTCCATAAGAGTCTCTCTCTCTCTCTCTCTCTCTCTCTCTCTCTCTCTCTCTCTCTCTCTCTTTCCTAAAGTAGGTTTCACCGATTATTGAATAATGAAGCTGTCGGATGAGATGAATGATATCAGCAGCCTAAAAAAAAAAAAAAAAATAGAATAAAAACAAATACATTCCTTGTCCAAGTTCTTGAGGTAAATGTCAGTTTATTGTCACTGGAAACAGAATAAGGTAAAATTGAAATAGTGAAAAACCAAATATTAAATATCTTTACTCTGCATTGATCAAAATCGTCGATATTTCTTATAAATTTTCGCTCTCACCATCCAGAGACAGACTGACAGACAGACAGACAAAGACGAAGCAAAAAATAGGATTCACATCTGTTTTCTGTTCTCACTCGGAGGAAGAAAATATGTCGCAGGTGATTGTACAGAATCTCCTGTACAAGACAGTAGGATTTTTTATACACAAACCAACGGCATAATGATACATCGGAGGATGAGAAAGGGGATGCGTGTTATGCCAGGGGCCAAATCATCCATAAATCTTCCTTCCACACCAAAGGGAATAGTGGGAGAAGGACTTCTTCTTTTTTTGTATTATTTTTCTTCCTCCTTGTTGCTATTATTGTAAAAGGAGCACGAGAGACTGATAAATAAAATTCCAAACATTCCTTTCCTTATGAATTTTTTTCGATAAGCTCTTAAATATAAGATGATTTAATATGAAAGTGTTTTAGGGTTGTATTATGCATTTCAAAGGCGTTAAACATTCTGTGATTTCTAGAAATAAAAAAAATATAAATAACGTTCTGGCGAAGCCTCTTCATTATAGTTCAAACGTCTTTCTTAGTCACGGTACTTTTATCCCCGTTTTAACGAGTCGTGCATGTTGATCATTCTTCAAACGAATTTAACTGGTTCTTATAATAATAATAATAATAATAATAATAATAATAATAATAATAATAATAATAATAATAATAATGTTTCAAATTATGTAATAGAGGCGTTCAAGAAATTATTTAACTCCTGTCTTCAAACACCAAGTACCTACTTTCATTTGAATAATTTTAGCAATAATATTAATAACATTAATAAGAAAGATATCTGAACGATATAAACATTTGTGTTCACCATCATCCCTACAATATACATTACAGCAATCAAAGAAGAACTCCGTCATCAGAAATATCCCTCTTGTCAGACTGAAGTTGTAAGACTTCCTACGCAGCGGATGTAATGATTTATTTCACGACTCTTCCAGAATCATATTCATGGAATCCTCCTACTTTAATGTGCCTGATTTCTTCTAATGCTGTTCTGATTTGGATACAAAATCGAAGCACAGGGGACAAGTCTAAGGAAATCCTATTGCTATTCAAACCCGTGCCAATTTAGGTGCAAGGAGGGTGAACTGAGAATTCAAAATATCATTCCTCTCTCTCTCTCTCTCTCTCTCTCTCTCTCTCTCTCTCTCTCTCTCTCTCTCTCTCTGTCCGGTGTGTCTTGTCCGGTGTGTATATAACGTATAATCAGACCCCACCATTATGAACTTTGTTGTCTATAAGTTGTTTGATTTTTTGGAGGTTTTTACACATATGTTATGAAATCGTTGTTTCTTTTAGATACTAAATTCGGAGCATCTCAGCATCCACATGTTATAAGATATTACATACACACGTGTGTGTGTGTGTACGCTCAAACTATTAACTACAACATACTGAGGAGAAACGCAAGTATGATCCAGATGACCAAACGAAGTACCCACGTAACGCATAACTCAGTTTTCATTGGATGAACAACCATAATTAACAGCGCAGTAATTAAGGACGTCCGTCTTCCTTTTCCTTCCCGCCCAAAGTTCCCGAGTTTTGTTGTTTTACGTTTTCCTCTAACCATTCTATGCACTCCATTTCTCCTGCTGAAAATAACGAAGATGATTATTGCCTGTTTTTTCAGGGTATTCGATACCCTCTCCCTCCAGGCTTATCTTTATTCAGCTAATTATATAAAGTGGCAGTAGGTGCGTGCACTGGAGTCAACGCGGTCGTGTTTCTACCCATATATATATTTCGAATATTTATCGTCACTGTATGTTGGTTAGCATATGCATGGAGCATGCATTTGCTTCAAGAAACATACGACCGTACTAATGTGTCATTTTATTTTTTTTAAATTCATTTATAATCAAACAGCTTAAAGGAAGAAAACTTTTTAGTGCCTCCTTCTCATTCAGATACAGTAACATTTTATCAAACCAGTGAAAACAGCGCAGGTGTTTTGAAATAAAATTTGTTGGATGAACGACTGTAAATAATCCTAGATTTTACTTTAAGTCAACCAAGCTTATATTAATTCCATTCTTATTACAAAATATAAAATATATTTTCAATTAAAATCCTTTCATGTAAATGATGTTTCATTCCTCCATAATATTCAAAAACCATTTCATTTTACTGGATATCGTGGAACAATTTCTTCAATATTACTATAGTTGTGTGTGTGTGTAAGAGAGAGAGAGAGAGAGAGAGAGAGAGAGAGAGAGAGAGAGAGAGAGAGAGAGAGAGAGAGAGAGAGAGAATGTTAATATCTGAGTCAAGCTAACGAATGTCGACAAAGATTTCCTGTCTTAAAAATAAGTATAAATCAACCTAGTGGAATTTTAATATAATATAATGAAATTTAATATAATACAATGTATTTTAAGATAATGGACTTCGGCCCATTTTTTGGAAAATAAAATGGGCGATGTATGAGCATAAAATCAGCCTCTTAGTAAATAAAATTAAAATACCTAATTATAAGTATTTTTCACTGTCGCAATGACGTCTTAACTTCTCGCTTTCTTCGCCCTTTTCCAGATACGATTATCACTACAATCCTTTTATCGAAGCCAGGAATAAATGACGAGAATGTCACATCCCATGGCAGAACTCCATACCACGTGAGATACAACCAAGTTGCCGAAAAAGTGCCGGAAAACGGAAAAATCTAGATACACTGGGATTATGATATAAGAACCGAACATATACAAGCACGAAGACCAGCTTTAATCCTGGTAAATAAAGCTGTAGCTATACCATGGGGCAAAAATCTTATAGACAAAAGCAAAGCAAAGATAATAAACACACCAAGAACACAATGGCAAACTAAACTGGAACTATAAATATCATTTTTGAAGCCCCAGAAGTACTCTCAGACAACCTCAGGATGTGCAAGACTTGAACTAAGCTTGCTCCAGGAGTGTCCTGCTAGCCACTGGGAGGATAGTTATAGTGTTGGAATCCTAAGAAAACAGGAAAGATTAGGTTAGCTTAGGTTACGTTACAGCCCAAATCCAAGCTCGCATATACCAACCTACCAGGTTGGGAAAAAAAGAAATAAAAAATCATTATTATTATTATTATTATTATTATTATTATTATTATTATTATTATTATTATTATTACTGCAAAAACTCAAATCGCATCTTATACCACTTTTTCTTCCAGTCATGAAGTTGAAACTTATGACATTAGAGGAAAACTTATCTTCACCGGTGTTATAAAGGCGATTCCCAGTAAATCTCAGAGCACAAATAATCCAAGACCGCTCAGGAAGCCTAAGAACTGCACTTCTCCTCAACCAAGAGAAATAAGTTTTCGTTGGTTGCTTAGTTGAGATATATATCGGTTTTGACGTCTGGCTCTGAAGGTCTCTGACGATTTATACATATGAGTGCATATATATATATATATATATATATATATATATATATATATATATATATATATATATATATATATATATATATATATATGTATGTGTGTGTGTGTGTGTGTGTGTGTGTGTGTGTGTGTGTGTGTGTAATAAAAACGAAAAATTAATAAAATACATTATTGGCCTGAATCTCATCACTTGATTTAAGCCTGGGCGGAATTGGCTTCTGTCCTCTAAAAGCAAAATTACATTTACTTCTGCATTTTCTGAAGAGAAATCCGAGATAACAGAAAGGAATTTCAGAATGTGTCACAATACCGCACCTGGACGCAGTTTTCCCAATATCCACAAATAAATTTTTCCAGAATTCCGTTCATAAGAGGCACAATAAAACAGAGTGGCGACGCTCTCTCAAATGAAGTGGCAGCTTGAATTAGCAATGGAATAACCTCGAACTGGAAAATGCACGTCGGAGCAAACTAATTTTTTCTATCTATCTATGAGATATGCCATTCCTGAACCTCCTTTTTCTCATGTCTTTGTTTTAGAGTAATACAATTTTTTCTCTAGGTAATTTTTTCTTGTTTGCATTTTTTTTTATTTCTATATTACATTAAATTAATTACTAATCATAAGACAATTAAATTTGGCGGAGTAAATTGTTGTTTATGCTTTGTAAGAACTACTTGATCATCTGATATCGTTTCCGAACTCTTAAACTTGTGATTTCTTTTCGAAACTCTTATCTTAAGTTTCGCTCTCCAATCCTTAAATCTAGCTCTCTTCGAAACTTTAACCTTCTAGCTGTCGTTTTCGAAACCTTTAATGTTTTAACTTTCTAATTCAAAACCTCTAAACACTGAGCTTTCTACTTCAAAACCATTAATTTCCTAGATCTAGTTTTTGAAACTTTTTTCTCTTTAGAGCAAGTTTTCAAAACCATTAATCTTCTATGTCTTGTCTCTGAAACCTTGATTGTTCTAATTCTCATTTCAAAAACTGTTCATTTTCTCGCCCTTGCTTTCGAAAACATTTATCTCCTATCTTTAGTTTTCAAAAACCCTTAATCTTTTAACTTTCATTCTTTAAACAATGACTCTTTGAAGTCTCATTTCCGAAACCTTGAATTTTTTAACTCTCGTTTTCGAAGAAACCTTTTACACCCGAATTCAGGCTTTCAAACTTTGAATCTTCTTATTTTATGACGCCATTAATCTTCTAGCTTGAGTTTTTGAAGCCATAAAGTTCATAACTCTCGTTACTGAATCCTCGAATTTTCTGGCTCTCCTTTTCAATCATTTAACTCCCCTTTATGGAAACTTTAAATCTTCTAACTCCTGTCTCTGAAACTTTATCTTTTAGCTTTCGAAACACTTATCTTTCCAGCTTTCGTTTGAAACTCCAAGTTTTGTACCTATCATTTCCGAAGTCAATTTCTCATCTAGCTCTTGCTTTCGAAACATTCCATCTTCTAAAATTTTGTTTTAACTTTTGATCTTGTTGGTCTTGTTACTTAAACCCTTAATATTCCATCTCCTAGTTTTCGAAACCTTGAATTTTCTAGTGCTTTTAATGTAAACGTTTAATCAGCTAGTTCTCGTTTTCGAAACCATACATATCAAACCACTGATTTCCAGGTAGAAAGGAAAGATACACAACAATCAAAGCCTGTTGGAAAGTTAATCCAATATTACAGCGTTTAAGTTATAGCTCGGATTACCAGATTCGGAATAGGATTAGCTGAATGTACACCGAATTAGCCGATTCTGTAGCGGATTATTTGGCTGCCGGTAGACCGTTCCTCTTGTTTGGAAAGCGATTCGCTCGACTCTGTTAACAGAATTGTATCCTAACCTGTGTAGTTGCTTCCCTTGGAGCAACTACGCTTATATATCGTGGGCCACTGAATGAACTGCATTGCGGGCCGGTACAGTACCGTCATGTTATTTATCTCTTCCTTGTTTTTTCAATGGTGAAAAGATTGACCAAACCATGACTGGTCGTAGTAATGGAAGTCCACACTAAAGTAAAAGATATTAAAAACATACATCAGTAAGTTATCGCAAACCCGTCTCAAACAGGTTAAATAAAAGTCAACGACTTACTGGTAGTATTAATTAACCATTGCCTCATTCCATTCACTCTCATTTGCTACAGTTTCGCTCTCCACTTGCGGTCGTTGCCTTGTTTTCAACTTGTGTGTGATCTGTATGCGATAAGTTTCCGATGTGTGCTTATGGCATGTTCTATTGTAATGTGGATGCACCCTAAGAGAAATATGAGTTTGTGTGTTCATTGGTGGTCTTTACAAAAGTTTTACAATTCACCTCTCAAGATGACGCTAGGTGAATGGTTTCCCAAGAGAATATTATCAACGAAAACGTCTGTTAATTTAACACACCTGTCGCGAACAACACATGTTAGCGGTCGAGGGTAAAAGGTTCAGTTACCAGAGAGAGAGAGAGAGAGAGAGAGAGAGAGAGAGAGAGAGAGAGAGAGAGAGAGAGAGAGAGAGAAAGAGAGAGAGAGAGAGACTACTCTGGAAGGACATTGATTCCCATTTATAGTGGATGTTCTTTAAAAGTGGCTTCAAAACTCTAATACCAAAGGTTAAAGACCCGGGCAAGAAACAATGACCTTGAGGAGCTACGTGATTTTAGATTACAAGTACCCAAGGGGCCCAGGTCAGGATCAGGTCAGTTCGAAAGAATTGCCTTTGCATCAGCACTTACTCAAAGGAAGAACCTTATTTACCATAGCACCAGTTCATTAATCTACGATGTTGCAGCTCTGCAGCGGGTATGGAAAAATTCAGCAGTGGCTGGCCTGAATCAGTTGCATTTGGTCAATCACGTCCCAGAATCACTGGGTTGGCGGGATCTACACATTAGCCCCAGAGAGGCTGCTCTACTGGGCAATACCGGGTTCCCAGTGGAACACCCATGTTTCCAGAATGTGATGATGAAACCGACTGACCTACAAAGCACGATATTACATTATAATGTTTTGATGAAGAATTTCCACAGCCTGAACTTCATCGACATTGAGAACAGAACTGAAATATCCATCCTGTTGATTTTCTGTGGGACAGAGAACCTCTGGTCGAGATTAACTCTTAGGTTTATTTTCCTGGTCATGTAATAAAGTAACAAAATGTAATGTAAATTTAAATTTAGTGAAATATAAAAGACGAGATCACATACATTACACACACACACAACACTTTAAACATTTCCTCATTTTCATTTCAGTAATAATCACCATCTTAACTCCACACACTAACCCTTGCGATTTAACCCCTTAAGTGTGAAATCTAGGAACATTTAAAAAAGGAAGTCCCTCCATAACGCAGCCAGCGAGAGATACTGTCGCTCTCGGGGGAAATGGTATTATGTAGATTATAATTACTGCGGTTCCCTTAAGCTCATTCTTTCACAGGAAACCCCCTCCTGCTTCTCCTCCTCTTCCTCCTCCTCCAGCTTGAAATTAAACGATATTTTAGTTTTGCCTGATTAAGCCGAGCTGGAGGGTGCTATTTTGATTAGGGTCCATAAAGTATAAAAGACTGAACCTCGGAGGCCCTTACGTGGGATTTCACAATGATATGCAAGCGAGAAGATATGTCATTATGGATTTGTAGACGGGAGAATTGGCCCAAACCATGGAGAACAAAATGGTTTTTATAAAGGATTATGAAAATAATGCCATTATAAAGTAGCAATTAATTGAAGAGATGGCTCCATAAGTAAAAGGTTTTACTTTGAAACGATAATTCTTTGACAAAAGCTTGCAGATGATGACTTTTCTTGATACTAATAAAAAAAATCCCCCGAAGGAGAACGAATCTCCTAAGAGTGAAAACTTCTGTAAAAGAACGAAGAATTTAAGAAACGCGCAGAAATCCCGGGAAAGATTCCGAGAAACGTTTCCAAGTTTGCTGTGAGAAAAAAGAATCCAGTTGTTTTGTGTTGAAACTAGGAATTCTTTGTTAATTCAGCAGACCTCGTGAAAACTCATAGAAGTTTCATGACAATGTGGGCTCTACTCTTCATTCTAATAAAACTTTCCCCTTTCCCTTGTATTATTTCTCTCTCTCTCTCTCTCTCTCTCTCTCTCTCTCTCTCATGTCTCATGTTCAGAGCTCTTATATTAGACCACATATAGATATTTTCTTTCATTGTTTAATTTATATGTTTTATTTCTCTCTCTCTCTCTCTCTCTCTCTCTCTCTCTCTCTCTCTCTCTCTCTCTCTCTCTGTTTGCAGGGCTCTTATATCAGACCACATATAGCTATTTTCTTTTATTGTTTATTATCTCTCTCTCTCTCTCTCTCTCTCTCTCTCTCTCTCTCTCTCTCTCTCTCTCTCTCTCTCTCTCTCGTACATCCGAATATTAACAGTCTTCTCAGACCAAGGTCGAGACAATATCCCCAAATATAGACATGGCGATAAATTTTTAAAAGGATTTAAAAAATGTACAATATCTATATTATGATTTTTAATATGTTCATCCACCTCTCTCTCTCTCTCTCTCTCTCTCTCTCTCTCTCTCTCTCTCTCTCTCTCTCTCTCTCTCTAAATTTTCCCGTCATACATGCTCTATCAAAACCTATTTAATGGTGGAAGGAATGACTAGCATTTATTATACATTCATGCATTTTTAGCATCCTTCTTTCTCAGTGGACTGTCAGATGGGGGGATTCCAGCTCTCCCTTTAGTGGAAACCGATTTCCAAATATAAACTCATATTCATATTAAAGTCTTAGGGGATATCAAAACCTCTTATTTCATTGATCCTACGAAGTAATATAAATTTTTTTTTAATTTTTTTTTGCTTTCCCTTAGTGGAGTCGTATTCACCAACTTTTCAGAGAAGAAAATTCGGAGTCATTACTAATTCAAGCTGGGAATCTCGATGTACTTTGCAAAAAGATAATTTCTAGTAACAAAAATATGGCGTTATTGCAATAATTTGGAGAGGTTTATGTGATGAATTTTTAAAGAGATAAAAAACTGCGATATAGAAGGCATTAACATTTCCCTGTTCATTTATCAACCTACGCAATTTTTCTGTTCCCCCTAAGGTAATGGAATGACTTTTTCGCGTCCCTGTTTTTCATCCCTCCGATTGAATACGATACACGTTCTGCGGAGATTATCCCTCTGAAAAACTGTATATGGTCAAAGGTCCCATTATCCATAAAAACAAGTTTGCAGATCTCATTAGTATTCATTTAGGAAATGGGCTTAACAAAGAAAGATTAAATCGCGAGTACCTAAAAGAATATGTGTGAGATGTAGTGGCTAATCGGGTGTCGAGTGTGAGTTCGGGAGGAAGCGAAACCATCTCTCTCATCGACTTGCTGAAAAATTGATTTAGATTTTCCATTATCAATAACGAGTTTGTAGCAAGGAATATTGCACCTATAATAGCGATTCTCTCTCTCTCTCTCTCTCTCTCTCTCTCTCTCTCTCTCTCTCTCTCTCTCTCTCTCTCTCTCTCTCTATTTTTAATAAGCAGATCCTAGTGCCTCTGTCTCCTCCCTCCTTCAGACTCAATTACTTCCACTCATATTAAAAACGTGAGATGCACAAAGGAGTCCGCTTGCCCACATGGTATGAAAAACAAATAAAACTTACGAAAGTCCGTCCGATAACTCTAACAAATAATCTGAAGAAATTAGTATGCCAGTGATTTGATACCTTGAGTCAAATGAATTATTAATGGTGCTTTTATTTTGTTTTAAATAAAAACCTCAGGAATGTCTTTATATTTGTCTGGGTGACCGGAGCAGCCCTGGAACATTAATGGGT
>NC_089749.1:24312661-24322661 GCF_040412425.1 Macrobrachium rosenbergii
CTACAGTGCAACTCATGAGGTGCACTGACGGCACTGGCCCCTTACGGGGTATGGGATGCCTCAGGGGTCCTAACAGTGGAAGATTTATGGCTGCCGCGTCGAGATATTTCTCTGAAGGATTAATTCATTTTCTCCTCTTCATAGTTACAGTTTGTCTGTTTGTATTTAATCCCTATTCTTTTGCGCCAGATAATTACCAGTCAGAAAATATTAATTTTTTGGGGAGTATATTTTTCCTGCCCTCTCTCTCTCTCTCTCTCTCTCTCTCTCTCTCTCTTTGTTTTCCTGACTGACTACACCTCTCTCTCTTCCTCTCTCTCTATCTCTCTCTCTCTCTCTCTCTCTGCGAGGAAGCCTATCGAATTTTCAAAGTAAAACTCCCAATCCCATTAAATTGCATAACATAACCCTTGTTGATATTAGAATTCCACCAGATCCAGAGGCATTATCTAGCGCACAATGCCCGCTATAACTGCCTCCAAGGAAGCAAGAATACCTGAAGCGCTCTGTAAATATTTCGGGTAATGTTCATTCCTGCTTTCATTTCCTAAGAATTAATGAGGCAAGGCTAAAATTTTGGAGTGTTTCTCATATGTCGTTATTTATCCTTTGAGTTAAATAAATAGAAAATATCTGCATAAGAGTCTTTTTTATTATTTGTTTATAAAAATCCACCACGAATGCATTTCACAGGAAACAGTGAACAAAATATACTGACACTTGCAAAGCATGTTAATAAATTGATGAAAATATGATAAATCCTTTTTTTTTGTAGACAGTTTGATCTCATATAATACATCTTGCAAAGTGCATTTCCTAGGAATCGCTGACAGCATGCAATACAAAAATAAAAACGCCATTTCCCAAGAATTACTGACATGATACAATGCGCCTCCAACAAGCGCATTTCCTAAGAAATACTAACACAAGAAACTCGAGCAAATCGACGCCTCCGGCCGGAGGGGCGACATCCGAATGTCATGGCATTATCTCGGTCCCTGATATTGCAGACAGAAAACAAGGCTTCAGCGTGTTGTTTGCCTCCGATCGTCATTCCGTCGTGACAGGGAATCAGCATTCCAGTTTGCCTTATCGCTGATGGAAGGACGGGAATCGTCCATGATGGGAATGAAACGCTGAAGCAGAGGACGTGGAATTTATCGCGGAGAATAATGTGTTGATTCTTTTTTATAGATGGTAGTGTTAGACGTGTCATGCGGAAGGAATTTCTAATCTGTTTCATTCTCATGAATGTAATTTTATGGTATATTGCAATGAGATGATACGAATTTTAACTAGTTTTTTTTTTGTAACAAGTTGGATCTTTAGTATTTTTCTATAAATTTGTAGTCGGATGCAACAAGACAATGAAAGATAGAAAAAAAAAATAAATGAACTCAAGGAAGCATATTTAGGCCTAATGGAGATAAAAGGAATGCATAATGATTTTGCTAATAGATTTGGTGGTGTTGTTAGTTTCCTTTTTATGCGAATTTCGATTACAGTGAATTTAGAGATACTTCGATTCACCAAACAATGCAAAAACGCTCACCCCAACAAAATAGACACAAGATAGATTTTGATGGCAAACACTGAATTTAACTAGACGTACGGCAGTGTATTGGCCTAATACTTCCATCTGTAACCTATAACTGACAAAAGTTAAGTAATTCTAACACTTGGAAACGTAACATTTAACCGGCGACCGTCGTGCTTATTTGCATAACCTCTAACTAGCAAAATGGCTTGCACATAATGTTCCTAAAAATAACCTTTAACTAGTGACAGTTCGTATGCTTTACACTTGTAATTGCAACCTTTAATTGGCAACAGTCGGCAAGCCTACCGTTTGCCAGTGTAATCTTTAACTGACGAGAGCGCGAGTATTTAACACTTGATGAAGCACTCCTGGACTAATGACAATTTATACGTTAACGCTTTAAAATGAAACTGTTAACTGGTAACATTAAGTATACCTATCTACTTAAGATGTTGCTGTTGTCTTGTCTTGAAATAAATGTCTAGTATGAGCAATTCCAATAAGAATGGCGATGCAAATGAATTAAGAGGCATGTAAAAACAAGACTAAAACAGAAGTATTTTCACCCTTGACACAAGAAAAACAAATCGATCACAAACAGTGTGAGTCAGGAGGTAGACAAATGACTTTTCCTACGGTGGAACTGAAGTTCTTGGCAATCTGGGTCCTAAAGGGAACTGAACCACCCACGCGTCCCATCAAAGAGAATATGAGAAAATAAGTAGTAGCCAACTCGGCTCGCTGGATATAAGATTTGGTTTTGCTAGATTTTCTAGTATACGTAACTGTAACCTTAACACAATAAAAATTGATGATTATCGTAATTAATGTCAAAGGAAAATTCTTAATGAAAAACGCTAGAGCAGAATAACGAATGTACTGCAATAATGATCGTTAGAGGAAGCCTTAATTCAACAGAATAGTTCACCTTCAAATCCCACAAAGGTACACTGCCCATTCGGACGAAAGCTTTCCGTATTTGTCCTTTCGTCGAATTCTCTTACTACCATTTAATCACCAATGTATTATTATATTACCGAATAAGGGACTTTCTTTCAGTGCCAAATATCATGGTACTTACATTATGATGATCCGTTCTGCCGTTGTTTTTAGTTCTGGACAATTACCAACATCTCGGGGAGGGATCTGCCGAATATCGTGTTGCACGAGGAGCTTATTGAGGGGCAAAGCCTGGAAAGGAAAAAAAACGATATTACAATTGTTGTTGTGACTAATGCTGTTGTTGACGTTGGTGTTGTTCAAAATTTCGTATCAATTTGCAAATTCCATAAGATTAAAAAAATCACTATAGTTAACTTGAAAATCACTATGAATTAAACTTTCATGTTGTATTAATCACCTTCACACTTCGCCTCCAGATTCAGTATAGTGATTCTATCACTTTCATCCCGTCGGTAATCATTGTTGCAGAATAACCGAATTCGTGAAAATGATGATTCAAAAACTCGCTAAAATCCTTTCGAACTGGAAGAAGCCATTGTGATAATCCTACAGTCACCACAAAATAAATCTAATAAAGCTTAATTTTTCCCTTCCATAATGTACCACGATTCTGAAAAAGACAATTTCTTCCTTCCAGGAATGGGCAAAACACGTAACAAGAACATTATTCCTCTGTGCCGCACTAAACCCTCGTTAGTCGTAACTACAACCGATGAACTTCCAAACTAAAGTGCTTAAGCCTGCTTCTGCTTATTAAGGCTAAGAGCAAAGACACGGTTCGGAAACTTGATAACATGGACCCCAAAATTTATTGCCTAATAAATACTAGTTCCTTCCATTTTCATTTACCAGTTTCAGATAGAGGCTATCGTGCGTTTCCCGTAAATTATCAAAATCCGTTTCCCTCTTACGGAATAAAGTAAATAGAGCTTGGATTTTAAAATGGTTATCAGAGAAAGCATTATTTTCCTTTCTGGAAAAAACAAGTAAGAGCTATAAACATTTCTATTTCCACAGTTACTAAACACAAAATGTGTGTTCATTCGCAATGATACTGTATACTGTAACATGATACTGATAAATGCATGCTCTCTCTCTCTCTCTCTCTCTCTCTCTCTCTCTCTCTCTCTCTCTCTCTCTCTCTCTCTCTCTCTCTCTCTCTCACTATGTTACAAGCAACGCGCGAAAATGAACCATAAATATGAAGTATTTTTCACTATTTCTGTTCAGCGGTAGTTCAACAAATAGCCCCAGGATGTAGTTATGAAAAAAATGAACAGTAAAATACTATGTAACGTTTGGTACATACTTTGGGACTGAAAACTTCAGCTGAGATTTTAAAATAAAAATGTGGGAAATTTTAAAAAAATACAAATAATAGGTTATGAAAAATTTATTACAAAAGCAGTTTTTAATAACAATCAAAACCATATGCGCTCATTTTCAATTTAATTTAGGAAGAGGCATTAAGATCAAATGTTAATGTTGTCAGGTCATATAACTAACTGCATAATTTGAGTAAAAAAATGTTTTAAAGAGGTAGGTGGGGAAATTTTATTTTTAATGTACTCTAAACTTAATGGACTAAATCCGTCTTTGTTGACTGAGAATACTGAATACCGAAAGAATTATCTGATCTCTAGGCGTAGGCTATATAAATTTATATATATATATATATATATATATATATATATATATATATATATATATATATATATATATATATATATATATATATATATATATATATATATATATATATATATATATATATATATATATATATATATATATATATATATATATATATATATATATATATATATATATATATATATATATATGTATGTATGTATATATATATATATATATATATATATATATATATATATATATATATATATATATATAATATGTGTGTGTGTGTGTGTGTGTGTGTGTGTGTGTGTGTGTGTGTGTGTGTGTGTATGGGATTTATTATAGTGGCAAATCACTTCACAGAAAAAAAAGTTAGAATCAAGATAAATATCCTTGTGATACATTCAACTTTCTTTAGGACGTGATGATAATATGGCTGATTACTCTGTTTTTTGTATTTTTCTTTTTACTTTTTTTTCTTTGGGAGAAAAATGAGCCTTTGAAACCAAATTTCACAGAAACAAAAAACGAGACAAATGGCTTTGGCTGGGAATGGAACACCTGACTCGATGTCTCTCGCCGTTTTACGGGTGATCATTTTCCGAACACTTTCCCACCAGGATTTATGGACATGACATAACTTCAAAAAAGAAATGGCTAATCGTGGAGTTAGTCCTTCTAAGCAGACATTTCTTAAGGAAAGGGTCATTTTTGTACAATTAGTTTTTATCTTGCACTGGATCTGGCCCTCTTTCATCACTAGCTTTGATTCTGGAGTGATAGAAAAATCACAAAGGAAAAGGTCAAAATCATTTGAAATCTAAATTAGGATTCAGATTACTGACATCATGATCTAAGTGATAATATCTCTCGCTTAATAATACCTGTAGAGGAATTCCATTTTTGGATCGAATGTATTTGATTATTTATTTTAAATAAGATTAGAAACAGCCCCTTCAGAAACATAAAACTACCTATCATTACACAAAGGCGAATATGCATGCAAATACGCATGCATGTCTTAGTATATTCATGTGCAACACTAACATTACGTACGAAGAATTATCTAGATTATGTCATGGCAAAAGATAGTATATGATATGTTGATGCAATCCATTGTTCAGATCGTAAATGAAAATGTATAATGGTGAGTTCTATTTTAGAAATATGGAAAAAGAATGGAAAAGAACTGGTCGAGAATATTCCTGCTGCCTCTTGATAAAAACTTAAGATCCTTGTAATTCCTCTAACACCTTCATATCCTATCTGTTTTGACATAAGCAAAGAAAAATGTAGCGGAAGTTTAAGGCTCAGGAGACTCATTTTCAATCTTGCAGTTATCATCGTGCCAGTGACCCTAGTTTTGACTTTCACAGAAGCCACTCACCAGTAAGGGAAATAATTAACCAATACAAAAAATAAAAGTATATACATAAATAGATTTACATGCAAATAATTTACTGAAAAATGAGAAATCTCTTGATAAAATCAAAAGAGTATAGGCAACTCATCTTGGCCATTTTCAATTCCTCTCATTTAAGAGGAGAACTCAATTGTTTTCTAATGTGGATTTGAATAAGGCCTTTCAGACCCACGAAAAATACTCTCCACAGTTCTGCGTCAGGAAACGAATGTAATTATACTAATGGACCCGTTTGCTGTACTGATTAAACGAGTTATTTTAATTGGAATTCATTACAACCAATGAAAACAAGGGCACAATTGGGTGTTTTGGTGGAAGAACTGGGTACCACTTCCTAAAAAAGTTTTTTATCTTTATCTTTTAATTGTAACAACACTGAAGGAGGTCAGTGAACGACTTCAGTAAGAAAAAAAAGCTTTTATAAAAATCTATGACAAAACCTTGAAGGAACTGTTTGTATAAACAACGTGAAAAGGATCTCGCAGTATTTTCTGTTTAGTTTAGAAGCGAAGAAATAAAAATAAAAAAAAAATAACTATGGAGAATTCACCAGTATACCAAACCTTATAATTATAGTTTCCGTAACGAAATCTTCAGTATTTAAAAAAATCCAGTTGAATGAATTTAGTATGGGAGCTGCCATTATATTTACAGTTGCGTTTTGTAGGAAGTAAATGAAACTTAAAATCATGACTTTTACATGGCACTAAACCTACAGTACACTGTCTTTGCTAAATATGAGATTTATGGAACTGATTTCATTTATTAAAAAACAAAGTCCAGGTAAACCGTTCAAAAATAAGGATCTCTGTCTCTGTCTCTGACTCACTCACACACACACACATGCACACACTTGTTCCCATAAGAGACAGCTTCTCACTTGAGATTCAAGACAAAAGAGCCAAAAAGGAGTCCATTCGCCTTTCTTTCTAGATCTCCCACTTAGTGACGACACTGAACTTAATTGTGCTATTGTATTTCATCCTTTTAGGCAACAATATTCATTCAGCTAACTATATATCCAGTTACACGTTATTTCTGCATAAGCGGCTTTATTAGTGAGTGCAATTATTCATTTATTTGTTTATATACTTATTTATTCATCTATTTATCAATGTCCAATTCCTTTGCTATTTTGTGATTTGCAGTCATTTTCTAATATTCATTATTTCGAACAAAGCGAGCAAAAGAGATATTCAAAGTTTTTCACTTAGTGCACATTCGTCGTAAATTTTCCACATGAAATTCTTATACATCCAAATATGAATCTAAATTAACCCGTTATATCATACTGACCATACCCCTGGAATAACTCAAAGCGGCAAAGATTTGCATAAGTGCACCGATACTGACAAGGATTGGAACCCTTGTCTTTTTGGGTCACAGTACTAGACAGTGTCTTTATCCAATCTTTTTTTGGTTATTTGCAAATCAGCTTTCAATTGAACCTCTTTATAGCTGTGCAAAACCAAGACTCTATACACATTTCATTCTCTTCCACTTTCCCGAATGAAAGCGAAAAGGACTTCATTTTTTCCATAACGGTTAATCACTTTTAAATGTACTCTGCAACTCCGGTCGATCTGTCCTGAGCAAAGACAACAGGAAAATAGGAAAACAGGAAAGAGGAATTGCTTCTCCTCGAGCCGAGATGTTGATGCAGGAGGCAAATAACGGAAAAAGAGCGAAAATTGTCCTCATTTGCATGCAGAGACCTTTGGCCCAGAGCAGAACAACTTGTTACTGCCGAAGGTTTTCAATAGAGCTTTCTCTCTCTTTAGTTTCTTTAGTTTTATAGCTTATATTCTAAGAAGTTGTCAAGACTAAATTTTTATAATCGTTAAGTAGAGTAATTATGTATAAGCATTCTCTGTAATAAAATATCTGTAAGTATCTCTCTATAATAAAACGCAATGTGAAATCGTACAATCATTTAAACATTTTTCAATTGTGTACCGCTGAAACCCTACGGGTGATGCTCTACACGTTTAGACCCTCAGCCGTCCAGTCCTGGGTCTCTCCTCCCAAAACACTGGTCCCTATGTAAGTCTGAAGAATGAAGCTAACTTGGTTAGTTACACTAAAACTTATGTCACATCAGTAGGGTGATCGGACCTGCTGTCTCGATCTCATATATATTACCGTCATTTCCGACCGTACGGGAATGATGACTCCTGCTATAAATGAGATCATTTAAACAGTCGTTAGTCGTTTCACAGGTTTACGGTCATTTCTGCTACATGCCATTTCGCCCACAAGACACTTCACCCACATATAAGAGTCAATTCGCCCACATGTAAGAGTCAATTCGCCCACATATAAGAATCAATTCGCCCACATATAAGTTCATTCTCCATACACATTCCATGTCATGTCCATCGATCACTATACATTGTTGGAGTATTTATATACCATCATTATTACAAGAAAGAATAATGCCCCAGGCCAGAATAAGTTCTTCATTGGCAGGTGAGTAGAGCTCTCGGCTAGCACGGTGTTGGCCCAGCGTTTGACACTCCAACCGGCCAATGAAGAATTAGAGGAATTTATTTCTGGTGAGAGAAATTCATTTTTCGACATAATGTGGTTCGGATTCCACAATAAGCTGTAGGTCCCGTTGCTAGGTAACCAGTTGGTTCTTAGCCACGTAAAATAATCCTTCGGGTCAGCCCTAGAAGAGTTGTTAATCAGCTCAGTGATCTGGTTAAACTAAGATATACTTAATTAACCCAGGCCAGAACGATTCTGTGGGACGAGAACGAACGTGGTGACAAAGAATTAAAAAAGAAACTTTTAATGAAAAATACATACATGCAAGATTCAGCTGCCCACTGGGCCACTGAGATGAGCACACGCTTTTAGCAGCTGATATGAAGACCTCTCACCCCTCGCATGCTCATCCCAAAGAGTGAATATTTTACCCTGGAGGTCTCTATACTTTTTCCGCTGGATCCTTCGTAGCTTTTCTTCAGATACCAGCCTTATGTAGACAGATGTCAATTTAGCCTCTTTGTGGAGAAGGCTTACAAGGAGGTAAAACTGGAGGTTGCGTCTACCTGCAGCACGTTTGTTTAGTCGATTGTGCCAACCTTCAATGTTATTATTGGTACGCACACACTGACTGAAAATGCTCCAGCTAGAAGGTGGCCATGGCAGCTGCGGATCCATGTTCTGGAAATATACTGCATTACAGTTTGTAACTGGGTTGTGGTAGCTTGGTGAGAGAGACGTTCAAACATGGGAGCTTTATCTGCCTCAGGCAGCAATGGAAGGGCCATCACCGGAGACCTTCTTGCCTTGGAGTTTACACAGTTAGATACAGAGGGTATCTGGCGCATGCATTTGTGCTTTCTTGACCATGATTTAAGTGTGTGGAGACAGCGTGATCTTCGAACACTGAACTGGGGTCGTCACATTTCCGGGAAGAAGTAATTAAGTGAGTATTTATGTGTGTTGCACTCTCTAATGGTATATTATCAGAGGAACAGACACTCACGGGGAACTTCATCTTGTGACTGGGTCTGATTTGTTAGTGGTGCAGTGTTGAAGGACCTCCACTGGAAAATCTGTTATCTGACGCCATAGAAGTGAGTACCATAACTCATGAACACTTATATCTTTTCCAGACATTATGTGGAAATACCCCATTTGTTCTGTAGTGAAATTCCTCTGTTCTCCATGATGCATTTTCCTGTTCTGTTCTCCATTGTGCATTTTTGTGTTTTGAATATTGATGTCATTCAACACCATTTCAGGTTTTAATATATGATATGTTTCCTTTAACAGGAATTCTAGGTTCGTCCTGTGAGGACGAATATTTTGGAAGTGTGTTTATTCTTTAACATACTATACAGTATGACATTTATTGTGGTCTAGAATAATTGTAACCTTTTTACTTTGTTTGGTGACCAGGATGTTAGTCATTAGTATTGATTGGTCTAGAATCATTAATCTGAATGTTTGTGAATCAGAATTTCCTCTAGTGATCATTTCCATTTATAGGGGGTGGAATTCACTCCATTTCATGATCGTAGCTTTTGCTAAATTACTTTCGTTAAATTTGCAAATAAAGTCTAGTTTTGTACCTCAGTGTTTAATTCCAGTAGACCTTTGTTTGAGGATAGATTCAGTGAGAGGAGCCGACGAGGGAGAAGGAATTTGCTGACCCAGGATGGGCCACCGCTACCAGAGAATCTTAGGAAAGTAAGATGATTGATGCTGTTCTTAAAACAGGTACAGCAATAGAATATGACCCTATTTGACCTGGGGATAGGGTCATTAAAAAACACACACACACACACACACACACATATATATATATATATATATATATATATATATATATATATATATATATATATATATATATATATATATATATATATATATATATATATATATATATATATATATATATATATATATATATATATATA
>NC_089749.1:24327661-24342661 GCF_040412425.1 Macrobrachium rosenbergii
GATTCTGGAGAGAAATTAGAAAATAACCAATATATGTAAACAAACTGATATCCACATGAAGAAAAACATTGGTTTACCTTTGTTTACCACAGGTAAGGAAAAGGAAATCAACCGGTAAAAATCACATCCATAATTCGATATGAGTCAACTTGTTTACATCAGATCCTCGAAGGAAATGAAAAGCAAACAATTGTAAACAAAACCAAATCGCGAGGAGTGACGGAACCCGTTATTAAGCTGAGATTCTGATCTCTTCAATTCGGCTTCCACGACGTCCTTCCTTATCTCTCAGACGTCGTTCTTTTGTCTTCCGTCTGTCTCTCTTTGTTTATTCGGCAAGTGAAATGTTACGTGATTAGGATGAATTTTGGCATTTGCGGAGTAATGGAAGATACTCTATTATTATTATTATTATTATTATTATTATTATTATTATTATTATTATTATTAAATGGTCATTTAATCGCTAGACAAATTCTTACAGCAGAACAGATATATAGTAAACAGTCACGGAAAGCTACATTAATTCATTTGACGACGAAAATAACAGGTACGTGAAAAATGAAAAATAAAAAAAAATTAAGATAATAGTAAATGCCTATACAAATAAAAAAATGCTAATATAATATGCCAAGCAAAGATTAGCAATACGGCTTGACTCGGGTTCTGTGGTCAATCACTTCTAACACAATGAAATTAACAATGAACGTTCCTTAATAAAAAAAAAAAGGTCAACAAGTAATCAGAGACAGAGGATTTCGGATACTTACAGACTTCCTTATAACTATTCGTGAAGACGATTAATTAAATAAGAAAATTGTTGGGGTTATCGGTTTTTAGGAAAAATTAGTTACTTCCGTCTTGACCAAAGCTTAAAACAAAACAAAGCAAAAAAAAAAAAAATTGATTTAAACTGGAATATCCGGAAGGGACTCCGAAATAAACGAAGACTCATAATTTCATTTGACTGATATTCCAAGTTGTCAGTTGACTACAATTTTATTTCACAAAAATATAAATAGAAATACAACAGTCCAAAAAAATGACAAAGGAGGAAAAGGTAAAGTTTCTTAATTTATTGGAATATCAGAACAAAGTTTGATTACAAATAGGAAACTGGCACAGTTTTCCAAGTCGTACGATTGTTTAGTTCAAGTTTTTTTTTTTTAATTACAACTTTCATGTCTAATTTCAAGAAACGTTTTCAAAGAAACTTTTAAAAGTAGTTTCCAGCTGCATATGTGCATTACTGCATGCCATGTATATTCACGAGCATAGCTTTTTCCTAGTTTACTTATTATAAAAATTAAAACAACAAAAGATAATAGAGATCTGGTAACAAAAACAGATCAGGTTTTAGAAAGGCTTAACTATAAAAAGTTGAGATTCATGACCCGAGTGGGAGGGACGATCATTTTACAAATGAGGAAGTAGTTAAGTGCCGTGGTGTCTAAAGGCTGAAATATAGACGGAGATCTCAAAGGCTGTGGTTTGGACATGTGATGAGAGGGAGGTTAGTCCACAAAAGCGATAGGTATGGAAGCAGAAGAACTGAAACGTGAAAAAATGGGCTGACTAAGTCTGGAAAAATCATGGCACGTAGAAATTGATGACGATGAAGGTGACAATGATGATGGTGAAAGATAACAGCTTGAAGGCAAAATTTCTATTAGCAGTATTTTTAATGCTGTAATCACGAATATGATACCTCATCAGAACATTATTTCTAGTATATTAGGAAGACACCGTTATTCACTGAATAAAATTTACCTTCATTTCATGAGAGATAAATAAAACGCCAAAAAATCTGGAAATTGATTTTTTAGGAGAACTTTGAGCAATCCACGAATTAGTGAGAAAGTCATACTTTAGAATCCGTTGGGAAATAGTCGCGTCTCTGTAAAATAAAATACCCTGGCCTAAACTGATCTTTCCAAGGTCATTATAGATAATTGCGGATTTGAGATAATCATTTTCTTATCACCAGAAACTAATAATGAGGATTTGAATGGTTGCCTAATTAGACCTTGGGCCCATTAAGGTTGTATTGTCTATTAGCTTGAAAGAAATATTTTATGAATGAAGAATAATTCGACATCTTTCTTTTGTATCAGGCTTCATCGCGGTTATTTCGGTTTGGAAATGGATCTTATTCCGACGTAAATAATTTTGGAAAATATATATAAATATTGTGTTCAAATACTGATCATATACAATTATGGAAAAATAATAAAAATCCGAAATGCTGCCTCTTAAAACTTTTCTACACTTACCACTTGCATATCTCTCTATCTATCTATCTCTCTCTCTCTCTCTCTATCTATCTACATATATATATATATATATATATATATATATATATATATATATATATATATATATATATATATATATATATATATATATATATATATATATATATATATATATATATATATATATATATATATATATATATATATATATATGTGTGTGTGTGTGTGTGTGTGTTTGTTTGTGTGTGTGACGTGACAGGGCCCTTTAAAATGCATAGTTAAAGTATACAGAGAATTTGAGCGAAAAATTATGTTTACAAGAAAACAATAAAAAAAATCGTACTCCATTTATTCTGTTTGACTTCAACATAGACATTAGGCGCACGTGCGCGGATGAGATTAGGAGTGACTATCGAGTTTTAACAGCTGGACTTTATATTACTCAAGTGAAATCTGGAAGTCACAGTCATAATATATATATACATAATTCCTCATCCATTCTGTAGGTGATGCAGGATTCACAAAAATACTTTTTTGATAGGAAATATTATCTTGAAATCCTGAACTACTTCTTTCTCTCTCTCTCTCTCTCTCTCTCTCTCTCCTATACTAAACAGAAATATTATACGCTATCTCTTTCCTGTTAGAGAGAGAGAGAGAGAGAGAGAGAGAGAGAGAGGGAGAGAGAGAAGAGAGTTAAAGGGGGAAGATGGGGATGGAAAGGAAAACTCTGTTAAAGTGTGAGGGTCAAACAAGGAAAGAGAGACAAAAAAACGAGAGCAATTCTGGCCACTCATCCCTATCAGAGAGAGAGAGAGAGAGAGAGAGAGAGAGAGAGAGAGAGAGAGAGAGAGAGAGAGAGAGACAGAGAGAGAGAGAGATAAAAACCGAAAGTTGGAGAGGTGAATTTCACCCTTGCATCAAACCCATAGAAATATAAATTTAATGAATCTGTGGCAGCACAGGTGACCCCGAAAAGCGAGACTGAAGAGTTGTCTCTATATGATTTTCCGTCATTAAATTTTGTCATCATCTGCATCCCCTTAAAATGGAATTTATTTTTTTCAATTGATAAATTAAAAAACAAATAAATATGAAGATCAAATCATTCAAATGTGAAAATATAGAGACTTTGGACGTTGAGATGAAAAATTGCTTATGACATATTTTTTAAAAAATCGATAGGTCATTTAATTATAATGATTCCATAGAGTATTTACTGCAACTCAATACTTGCTTCATTGTGATTTGCATACATTATTTTCTAATTCCTAAGAAGTACATAATGTCTGAGTAAATATTAAAGGTTTTAAGAAAGCACTATCATCAACAAGAGCATCCAGTCAGAAGCACTGGAGCATCGGACTGAATTTAAAGGAGAATTTAAAAGCCCTGGGGGTTGTTGGGGGGTGGAGGGCGTTGACGTGAAAATGACTGATGTCTCTCACGCTCTGCTGACATCAAAGGTGCCGACGTCAGTGACAAGACAGAGGAACATCGAGGGGGGAATATGTGTAGGAGAAAGAGGCATCAGCATGAGGGAAATTCCTTCAAGCAAAATACGAAGAGGAGAAGGAAAAGTTGGACCCAGAGCCTGGATGTGATGGACAAGGAGTGCAAGTCCCTTACGTTAGTCATATTATATACTTTCCGTTTCAAATTATGTGAATAAATGTGTCTAGTTCCAGTGGCTTTGGGTAAGGTGAGAAACTGGAGCTAAGAATAATGTAAATATATATGTATAATTTATATATATATATATATATATATATATATATATATATATATATATATATATATATATATATATATATATATATATATATATAACACAAAACTTGCTACTTCATATCAAAGAATCTTTATGAGATCCATAAAGCTAAATTTTCTTGATCCAACTCCTTTTAGGGGACAAAGGAACCTGAGTGTGTGTGTATATGTGCAAACACATCCACACACACACACACACATATATATATATATATATATATATATATATATATATATATATATATATATATATATATATATATATATACACACATGTACATATATATAATTTGTATATATATCAAATATAGATCATAAGGCATGTGTTTATATCATATGCAAATGCGTTCGACCGGGCCGTGTCTTTTCAAAGTGGCTATCTGGAAACATTAAATGGTCAGCCTGGAATGAACGTCGAGCTAAAAAGTTTTGTGAAATTGAAAATATTTCGTAAATGTGTTAAGAATATTTTAGCATAAAAACAGCTTTTTTTATGACATTCGCCAAACGCTGTTTTCCATGAATACAAAATATTCTTGGAAAAAG
The DNA here is from genome assembly GCF_040412425.1 of Macrobrachium rosenbergii. NCBI lineage: Eukaryota > Metazoa > Arthropoda > Malacostraca > Decapoda > Palaemonidae > Macrobrachium > Macrobrachium rosenbergii. The sequence goes on from NC_089749.1 coordinate 24,332,233, forward strand.
AATACGTCAGGTGTTTTTAAAGCATTTTGTACAAAAGGGAAAAATAGGACGTTTCTGTAACGATTATTGTCGGAAAACTGATTTGTATCGTGTTTGGTATTTCATAGCTATGGAAAGATTTCATTAGGAGATTATTTATATGATGTATAGAAAGTTCTTACAGATTTATTGATAAGTATAAAAGATTTATAGTTTGAAGATACTAGAAAACATAAATGAGTAAGAAAATACAAAATTATACACACACACATACATATACATACATATATATATATATATATATATATATATATATATATATATATATATATATATATATATATATATATATATATATATATATATATATATATATATTATCTTTCCCAAAAGGATTACTTAGGCGCACCGATGACAGAAGAGCAGTGCAGAAGGGCTCTCGGAGTTATGTATTATGAAGACCTTCAGAGATAATTTGGTTGAAATAGTCCTTTATGACGGAGTTCATGGTAGTATCACTAAAACTTGATCTTGAGGACATGCGCGTGGATGTATGATCTGAATCAACTAAATGGAAATAACTAACACTTGCATTAAATACAAAATTATGTATGGACGAATCTCTTCCATTCACTCACAGCTCATCAAGTGTTAGTGGTTTTGAGTACACTGTTGTGTCGAAGGCTGTCTTAACGCGAGAGGTGGATCCCCTGATTCATCCAAGAGATCGGTAATAAATACTTACTTTAAACGTGCAATAACACACTGCTCAACCTGGAGAGAAACGCACAGGGAATTGAGAGAGCGGCCTAAACACTAACCGATAATGGATATCGAGGCAGCATGATCCAGAAGGTCATCAAAGAGCACCTACAGAAGCTGTATGCTAACCAAAACAGAAGGGAAAGGAAAAGAACAAACAAGAAACTATGGTATGCCACCTCATTTCATAACAAGCGCCTATTAAGACGAGAAAAAGGCAACAATAAACATACTCAAAAGAAGCATTGTCCCAGTAGAGCCATACCAGTTATAAGTCCAAAGATACAGCAAACCGAACCTGACACCAACAACTATAAAAAAAAAAAAAAAAAAAAAAAAACACCACAACGAGAACCGAAGTGGAAAACAAATCCCACGTAGTTTACAAATTGAGATGCCCAGAAAGTACGTGCCAGTACCCACCCAAAACCTACGTGGGGTTTACAACCACTACGCCCACGATTACAGGCCCACAGAAACCAAGGAACAATCTCCACTGAATATACAAATCAAAATAGACACAACCTAGTTACAGCAGAAGCCATACAATTGCCAGACCACGACCAACATTAAATATACAAAGGGACACAAAAATGACACTACCATACCATCTAGCCACATCATCGCCTACAAGGGTAATACACACGATCAAGGCAGCAGAGAACACCGGGGCCGGACTTTAGACAGAAGAGGCCCCGAAGGCACAGGTAAAAACCATCACACCATGCCCATACCCGGAGAGGACCACGCGGCTACCCAGACAGAAATCAGCATAATAAACCAAGCACCCTTCACGATTTAGATATGTATGTATCTAGGATACTTAAATAAGTTACAATTTCATATAACCAAATTTCCACCTTTGTACGAAAATTTATGTTCATAAAAATTATTATATTATTATTGTAAATGTATTTTAGGATAGTTTTTTTTTGGTGGACTAGAGTCATACATACGTTCTATAAATATGTGTAGTGCCACTGTATTTCCTTTGTACTCTTGAGAACGATGCGCAATGCAGGGAAACAGCTGTCGAGTGAATGGAAGAATCAAGACACTGGAGTTTTTTTTTCCGACATATATGAAGAGAAGACATAATAATCATAAAGATGATAGAGAAATTGAATTGAAAATTAAAAAATAATCAATTAGAGGTAAAGGAGAAATGATTAATCTCACCTCGAAATCGTTGATCGCATGGAAATGGCGCACAGGTAAGATCTAATTAGTTCTGATTTCTGTTAAATAACTTAGACATAAAATTTAATATATATATATATATATATATATATATATATATATATATATATATATATATATATATATATATATATATATATATATATATATATGACATCGTTTTCCAGTTACAGACAGACCGCCACGGCTATTAACTTTGCTTTATATGCAAACCTTTTGGCATAAAATGACTAGCCCCTAACTAATGCAACCATCGGTGTGACCACTACAGTCTTCTAGCTACCAGATAACTATTTCATTGATTGGGTCAACAAAGGCTTAATGTGATGTAACAGAGTGTCGTATCCCAAGAGACAAACTTTATTCCTCTGGATTAGTAAACAAAAATGCTAAAGCTCACAAAACGAGACCAGTTAAGATATATGTGCATACACATACATAGGCACACAAACATGTACACACACACATGTATATGTATTAGAAAGCACAGAGATTTTTCATAGAGAAGCCCGGTTCCACAGATTGCAAATAGTAATGGCCGGCAATAAACATACAGAGGAACAATGGCTTTATCGTCCCTTCTTCAAGGAAACCACAGGACATCCATGAGAATCCAGAGAGACACGGGCGATAGAACACCTTTGAACACGAGTACCGACAACGGCGCAAACCAAGACTCTCGGCCAGAGACGGGAATCACCCATTATCAACGCCCTTTACTGCAAGCTGCGTCATACAACGCGCCCTACAGAGCATCAGGAATGCCCTTGCTGCCCCGCAGACCACCAGCGAGACAGTGAAGTCATGTTTATTTTAGGCGCAGCAGCAAAGTCTGTATGTAGTTATAAAATCCTTGCACGTCAATTTGAAATTTAGTACTGAAGACGTCGCCGATGAGCGAAGAAACGGTCCGTCGACTGGAATAAGTAAATGGAAAGAAACGTGAATAATTTTTCCTTGTTCCTGTGAAGCTTGCCTGAGAGAGCAAAAGAAGAATACAGAGTGGTCCAGTCTTGAGCAAAGCTAAAAGACAACCTTTAATTAAAAATACCGAAATTAATATTTTGAGACGATAGGAAAAAATATGCAGTGAACTGGAAAGTATCCAATTATTATAAATAGTCACATGACATTGCAATATATATTTCAATATCTACTTTTATTCTAATGTCCATTATTATCGCCAGATATGCGAGGTCGTGGTGCATGGAATACAGAGTTTAGCTTGATATTTTTCTACTGCTGCCAAATGAGGAGGCGATTAGTTTTTAAATATTTGTATATGATATCAGAGTTCAAGCTAGGCATGCAAAAGGGGAAATAAAAGTTGTCAAAATTGTTTTGGTATTATTAGTAGTAGTGGTAATAGTAATAATAGCAGTAAAAGGGTTATTTCATGAAATTGCTGTAGTAGTAGATGGAGTTACAGGTGAAGTAATGTGATGCTCTTCTTATAATTATTATAATTATAATCAATATTTGGGATGATATTGTTTTGATGATATACTTACCGTTATCATTACTGTCTGTGACTGATTACTCCATAATGTCTTTACAAATGCTCTCTCTCTCTCTCTCTCTCTCTCTCTCTCTCTCTCTCTCTCTCTCTCTCTCTCTCTCTCTCTCTCTCTCTCTCTCCTCCTAAGTATCTATATGTTGGACAACTAATATATAGCCAACTCAATATGTCAGTTCCAAAGCCTACATGACAAATTAATATTAAGACTTCTCGATTCATATACGATGGCTTACAACCACAATTACAACAAGTATTTTCTTATGAAAATTATGAATGCAACTGAATTCACACGTTCCAGTTCAATACCATATATTCAATGGATGCCTAATTGACAACACTTTGGTTGAATGGCAATTAAATGTGCATCAGTTTCGGCTGAATGGTCATTACACACCTTCAGTGAAAGCCACCTCATACAATAGGCTTCCAAATGAATAGGTCTCCGAGTTGAGAGTTTTTGTTTTATTTTGTTTTGCTAAACTTTGCTCTTAAAGGTCACATTTGCATTGCAATGCCAAACACCTATCAGCTGAAACAAAGCATAGAAACAACTAATGGAAATGAATCACTATGACCTTCGGATGAGAAAAATTTGTTTCATCACTATGTACCCTCACGGGCTCTACTGACCCTCCAATTGTGCTCTCATTTCCTCATATTATTATTTATGCGAGGTCAAATGTTACAGGTTGTTTGTATTTATTGTGATATGTTTGTCTTGAGTCATGAAGCTTTGACATTCATGTATGTTATCTCAATAAGCAGTAAACGCAGGTGTTTGCCTGTATTTTCTTTCGTAGGCAACTATTAATATTTGCACAAAACATGTATATGTACAATATATATATATATATATATATATATATATATATATATATATATATATATATATATATATATATATATATATATGTGTGTGTGTGTGTGTGTGTATATATATATATATATATATATATATATATATATATATATATATATATATATATATATATATATATGTATGTATGTATGTATATACCTCTTATCGCAACTGTGGGTTTCCCCATTACCATCTTTAGGTTCGTGTACTTCGTCTCCTATACTTTCTGGATCTGTTCATCTTGCTGTCCAACCACTCCAACTCCCTCTTTTCACTGCTCCAAGCGCTGGATGGCCGAGAGTGCCCCAGTGCTTGGCTTCACCACCCAAATTTCATAAAAGCAAATCAGTAACGTGATGGGAGGCTCATTTAACAAATTATCATTTCTGGTTTATGACATCTGATGCTGATTTGGATATGCCGATATTGACCTTCATCATTAACAAACATCCTTACTAACGAGGTAAACAAAGCATCACTTGTCTTTGTCTAATAAACAATGCATTTTGAAATGCAACTGTTGCGCTTTTGTTATTACCTACTGCTGATACTATTCATGAAAATAAAAATGAATGTCTCTCATAGAGAGTTAGATGACACTTTTCAATCCTGAAGTGTATATATATATATATATATATATATATATATATATATATATATATATATATATATATATATATATATGTATGTATGTATGTATGTATATATATAACATACATACATATATATGTGGTGTGTGTATGTTCGAGTGTGTTTGTTATATGTGTGTAATGATGTTTTCGTTCCTACTATTGCATATATTTTACACAGTCTTCTTTATAAAGTCACAAATACTTCATTAACATCGCATTTTAATACCTTGGGAATACCTTGCCCCAAAGGAAATTATAAATGATAAGCGCATCTGAGCTGACCGGGATTCGAACCCCAGTTAAGCATAACCTGCTCCCCAGACGGATAATTCGTCATGAATGGGGTATTTGCGGTCTAGTAATTAATTGTGCAATTGTAAATATTTCTTATCAACGACGTATTTCATCATCATGCATTGACAGGCATCTTTCAAACAATCTTTCCCTCTCGAGTGGGAATCTTTGCCTTGGGAACTGCAAGGGACACGTGCTCAAGAACCTCTGGGGTGAGGATTGACTCGAGGACAACAGTAATACTCACTGATACTCATCGAGGATATTCAAGAGCTACACTCCAAGTTAGTATTATTGGCAAGGGGAGTCAAGTGTTGACAGATCGAGGATGATAAATCTTGACGAATAACTGTACAATTTCCTTTTGTTTTTTATCCTTTTTTTTATAATTTTGTAATCCTTTCATCAGATCCAAGCATAAATGAGAAGGGAAAAAAAGGTGGAGTAAAAAATATTTAACAATAAAGGCGTGAGAGTAAAAAGAGAAAATGTGGCACAAAAAAAAAAAAGACAACAGGAATTAGTGAAAATCGAGTAGTGAAATAACCCAAAGTTTCTTAACCGTAAAATTAGCGTCCAGTCTCGTGCTCGTAGAAAGACAAAACATGTTTTCGTATATAATGTGGAGATGTGTGTTAATTGTAACACTGAATAGTAAAATAATAATTTTAGCTACAATTCAAAGTGATTGTCTTCACAAAGGAAGACCCAGTTTATGGATGTTTGGATTTTTTAAATTTCCAAGAAAAGACTTTTCGTTTTAAAGAACAATCGGAGTAAAAAATAAATAAATATATAAATAAATAAACGCCTGTCCGTTTCTTTCATTTCCCTGGAAATTGGAATCGGTCAAGTCTTTTGGGATTCATTTGGAAACACGATGGAAAAAAATCGGGCTTTCAATTGAGACTTTGACGGGACATTCAATCGTTCCTAGAGGTCTGGTTGCAGCTGAAAACTTGGCGACGGGGAAGGTGTTTTTGCAGGAATGGTGTTTCCTGGAAATGGAATTTTAGGAGGGATAACTGAATATCCTTAGACAAAACGTCTTTTTCATGAAGCAAATGAAAGTTTAAAGAAAATACATTTTCACTGTATGAAATCAAGATTTTATTTCCTTTTAATCTCCTTTTTAATTCCTATTACTGAATTATGCGTGTGAACGCGTTTTGATGCTGTATTTTTGTCTGTCTGTCCGTTTGCCCTCAACAAAGCATGAGAGCATTTGCAAGCACATCATGAATACAAATATCTCTTCGAGTCTCGTGCGAGATCTCCGTCTGTCATGTTGACGTCTCTCAAAAGAGAAAATATGGGCCTATTTTAACATCTCATTTTAACATGTTATTTTAACATAATTTTATCATACGAGAAAGAAGCGGATAAATATGTAGGAGCAATGAGACTGTCACTACACATATCTTCATAAGAATCTCTCTCTCTCTCTCTCTCTCTCTCTCTCTCTCTCTCTCTCTCTCTCTCTCTCTCTCTCCTGCTTTGGAATTAATCAGAGACAGGAAAACATTATTACAAGCATTACTTGACAGACACATTTCTTAAACCATATCTAAATACATTAATTAGGCTACTGTAATTATATTGGCTTCATATCTCTAAAATTATGTCTACATACGTAATCTTATAGTTAATTTCTGTATAAAATTTGACATGAATATTTTAACGGCCACATCGTACCTATGATAATAACTTCATGTTGCCCCGTTTTTTTCCTATACAAGATTTCGTGATAGTTAAATATGGGTTTTATTGTTCCCGGCTACTTGCGTTGCTTATTATTACAGGCAAAGCTGCAACCAACGTTCAAAAGGATAAGGAAATTAATTCTGTACAGAAAATGTAATATAGAGGGAAAGAAACTATGAGGGTATAATAACAAGAATAACAAATAAGACAAACAACAAAGTAAAATAAATAACCCTAATCACAAATAAACTATAAAGTGAGACTCATGTTAGTTGCTCCATTTATATAAAACGTTAACACTCACTGCATTTTATATTGTACAATTATATATTTTGTTATGTCTTACATTATACTATACCATCTAACTCAGCCATAAAATTCTTCAGTGGAAACTACTTCCTGCATGGGGGAAGTCTGAGGGTCCTCAAGTTTTCCACTCGCTTTCATCCCTACATCCAAGGATCAAGAGCCTCTGAAAGTTCGAGGAATCCTTTCTGAATTAGACCTTTCATCTTCAGCCTTTGTTGGGAAGGGAAACATACTTTGCAGGCTCGCATTTTTGTATTTTGTAAGCTGTCTGTTTTAATACAGACACGCTTTGTTCACGATATATGAATTAATGTAGTAAATATATCCCTTATTTTACATTATATTTTCCATGTATTTCCATGTATATATATATATATATATATATATATATATATATATATATATATATATATATATATATATATATATATATATATATAAAGAGAGAGAGAAGTATGTATGTATGTATGTATGTATGTATGTATGTATGTATGTATGTATGTATGTATGTAAGTAGGATTGTACGTATGTAAAATAACATATCTGCTACGAATACTAATACCACAGTTGCACCACTTATCACTTATGTCATCATGTCACAGAATAGTTCCACAAACTCTACACAGACATACCAAGACCCTAGAGAGTAATACCGCCTGTGCAATGGAAGCAGCATTAAATTTCAAGGCTCACATTTTTGCTTGAGTCTCCAGGATGTTGCTCCATTCCCTTTGGAACGAAGCCCTTCAAAGCCCTGTCCAACTCACGGTGGCGGAATTATGCAATCCTTTTTAGCCCATTCGGAGGATACTGTGTTTTCTGTGCCTGGGTATGCTCGGCCAGAGCTAGTTAAACCCTCTGGAACAGTGCTCTTCGACGAATTTGTAATTAGATTTATCATTCACGTTTTCATTCATTTTTCTCTTATTAGAATTCAACGAACGGATGTCATTTTTTTGTTGTCCGTTTTCTCTCTCTTACATATTTTTAGAGAAATATTTGACCAAATTCTTTAAATACTAAGATAATCTTATTTTTTTATTTGTGGGTACATACTCTCATCAGATTGAGACCTCCCTTAGTCTTGAGAATATAGAAATACAAAGATATACACAGTTCGGTCATATTCAACAAACATCCCTGAACGTATTCCTGGTTGATGTTATATTGAACGTGAAAGTATTTATTAGGTTGCTAATATCCATAAAATAACGATGAAAAAGCTCCCTAATTTAAAAATGCTTTAGATTTTACTTTTATTATATCGTTATGAGAACGTTTTCACTGACCAATTCATTAATTGGTCATTCATCTCGCAAAATCAATAATATTCGCCATCTGGCAGGAATCATCTAATTAGATTTAGATGATTCCTACCAGATGGCGAATATTATTGATTTTTGCGAGATCATTAATTGGTCAGTGAAAACGTTCTCATAACGATATAAGAAAAGTAAAATCTAAAGCATTTTTAAATTAGGGAGCTTTTTCATCGTTATTTTATGGATATTAGCAACCTAATAAATAAGGTATTTTTATGAGCAAGGTATTAACGGCTAAAGTCTGTATAAGTAATGCATCTTGTATAATGTAACTGAATTATGAAGTATTTGTTTTTGTAACCAGAATTTCTCGAAACTGAGCAACTACATTAATGAATACAGCCCAAAGGTAGTAGTGTGACACGAGTCATTGCGTAGTGTACCACTTATCAAAATGAAAGGACTGAGTCGTAAAGAGAGAGAGAGAGAGAGAGAGAGAGAGAGAGAGAGAGAGAGAGAGAGAGAGAGTACATGAAGCTGTTAACTGAAACAAGTTTGGTGAATATTGTGTCCATTGTCACACTAGTTGAAGAACAATATATCCACCGTTAATGTGAAACCTTCCCCTCAGTATTACTCTGTTAAGTCAGTTCATTATTTTAAAATATCACACAGTCCTTTGTCATCCTCTTTTGAAAGAGAGAGGACAAGAAGAGGAAAATTAATTATGAGGACCAGGTTGGAGGTTTAAAAACTGTAAGAGAGAAATTGGACCTTTTCCGGTGACATGAAAACGCCTTTATTCTGCATTGGCAGTTTCTCAATTTTAGGACACGGTGGGTTGTGTATTTTTGGGGCAGGTTTTCTTCTACTCTAACTGAATTTCCTAGAAGCAAATTATTGGCCGGCCTCTTTATGTCGTTAAGAGCCCTTCTTGCTTTTGGTTTCATGATCTCTTTTAATTGTTTTCAAAAGTGTTTGATCTATTTTAAACGTTCCTTTCATAAAATGAATCAACTTAAACTCTTTTCTGTAATTCTCCTGGTGTCGTAAATGATAGAATTTTTGCAAATAACGTTATGGAGCATAGTCTCTTTTGAACTTGAAACATTGCAAATTAGGTCATTTTACTAGAAAAATATAATTTACATAGTTTGCAGACATTTACGTTTCAAGTAGAGGAAGCAATTTGAATAACATTCCAATAAAACGCCTGCGGAACACATGTTTTAATAAGAAGGGACCCAAGTGATTTACGAAACGCCGAAGAAAGCAAAGAGACATCTCAGGCAACAAGAGACTGACACAAGCAATTTGAAGATCTAAGACGTTAATTCCACCCTCAGCGTTAGATAACGCCTCGATATCCTCTTTTGACAATTCCACGGTCCAGATAGAACTGGACCGTGGACAATTCCTACGTCTTTCGGGAGCTTACTTCAGTCGGGAGATTCTGAATGCGGCGGGAAATCGACTTAAAATCACTGGTCTAAACGAGAGAGAGAAGCCAAAGGAAATGGCGAAGCTCGTTCGGAGATGAGGAATGAATTCATTTCCATAACTCTGTCTGGATTCCAGGCTTTTGCCTTTCCAGGGATCGCTCCTTCTGTTTTATTCTATTTTCCTCCATCAGTGCTTGCTTATCAATTTGCTTTCCCTTTTGTTTTTAATTCATTACTGTTTTGTTTTCCATATGCAAAGGACGTGATATTGGTACCTCGCCTAATTTCTAAAAATAGTTTCTGATATCAATCTATGTTCATTATGATCGCGAATAGCTGTAATCATAAATGAATTATCAAACCAAATTCACCTCATTAATCAAGAACATATAAATAATCTTTGCAGAAACTCCAACTAATGAAACATTAGAGACCAAATTAGAGAATTTATCATTACCAAATAACAA
>NC_089749.1:24345161-24405161 GCF_040412425.1 Macrobrachium rosenbergii
CAGGATGAGGGAAGGCTATACAGAAGGGGTATCAGGAAAATAGAGAGCGGATACCAAGCAAGAGGCAGCATAGTGCAAGATGCCAATGGAAGTTTTGCGGTGCAGGAGGACAAAGTGGAGATATGGAAAAACTATTTCTGTGAACTGTTAAATGGAGAAGACCCGGTAAATCCTATCGAAGGGAGACCCATGCAGGCACCAGATTTGACAGTGGAGGAACCAACGCTCGTACATGTGAAAATACAATCACTAGCCTGAAGAATAATAAGATACATACCTGGTTCACATAACATACCACAGAACTCCTTAAGAAAGGAAGCGAGATGTTACATTTAAAGATCTTTGATTGAGCTTGTAATGAAGGTCTGGAGAACAGGAGAGAAGCCAACAACAATGGAAACGGCCAACATTATTCCCATACATAAAAAGGGAGATAAGACAAACTTTGCTAACTGTAGAGAAATTACGCATCTAAAGTACTAGCTAAAGTTTTAAAAGATAAAGTAGAACCTTACATAGAAACGGCATTGGGCAAATATCAATATAGATTCAGAAAAGGAAGATCAACAACTGACCAGATTTTAATTATTAGACAGATGATGGAAACAGGCATATGATAGCATCCATAGACCATCAATATGGAATGTTATGAATGGACCTGGCATACCAGAAAAGCTTATAAACTTGGTAAAAGTATGCTACAGGAATAGCAAGAGTTTTGTCCAGTTGGGAAGGAAAAAGATCTAATGTTTTGAAACCAAAACATTCCTTCTGTCTCCAATGTTGTCTATCTAATTCTAGAGAAAATGATGCAGAGCTTCAAGGAAGTTAAGGATGGGGTTTATCTTGGGAGATACAAATGCCAAAGTCCTTGCATTTGCAGATGATGTTGATTTCATAGACACAGATATACAAAATATAGGACGTTTCTATATACCATTCAAAGAAACTGCTGCCAGAGTGGGACTAGAGATCAGTGACAGTAAAACCAAAACGATGAAATTGTCAAGGAACAACCAACAATGAATGACTCCAACAAAAAATATGGTTGACAGAGAGAAAGGGAATTTAAATATTTAGGAAGTATGTTAACATCCAGAAATGAGATGGAGAAAGAGGTTCAGGTTAGAATTACAACAGGGAATAGGTGCCTTTTCAGTCTACAACATCTTTTAAAGAAAAGAAACATCACAAGGTCCACCAAATTCAGAAGCTACAACACCATTATCAGGCCAATATATACTGTAGGCTGTCTAAACTTCAAAAACAGAGACTACTGGTTACTGAAAACAACATTTTGCTTAGAATAACAGGTCCCATCCACGACATAAATGAAGGTGTTTGGAGAAGACACAACGAAGAAATAAGATATTTAACCAGACAACCGGTAATAACTGGCTGTATAAGATCACAGAGGATACGTTGGGCAGGGCATGTGGCTAGAATGGAAGAGGGCACAATGACTAAAGTGGTTAGGAGGGATCAACTGAAGCGTGTAGACCGGCGGGGGACCGAGAATGAGATGGAAAGATAAAGAGGTGTAAGAAAATTAGAAATGGAGGATCCTGAGAATAAGTGGAGAGATGCAGCACTAATCAGGGGGGAGAGGCCTGGTGCAAGCGGCCATGGATCACCAAGAGGCCAGAGAGCCACCGGCGTAAGAGTAAGTGTACTCACACACACACACACATATATATACATATATAGATAGATAGATAGATAGATATATTTATCCTCAGAAACCCCATTTAAACACTTTCACTTCCATAATTCCTCGTAATATTTTCTTCATTCCTCCCGGCGACAACGAAAGCCATATCTTAGCGTTCTGCCGAAGAGGGCCCCCCCCCCGTCCCCTCCCTCTCTCCACAGTTACTCTGCCTTTGCACACACAGCTAAATTTCTTCCGCGGGATTTCATTCATAAAAGAGTGGGCGGAACGGAAGGCCATTCATTTCATCCTCGGCGGGAAGGTGGTTCATGGGAGGCACTGGGTGAAGACTACAGGAAATGATAAGAAAAAGAGAAGGTCGCCTTCCATTATGTGGACTCTAAGAGAACACTTCCATAGCGAGGAAAAAATAGCTTCCAAATAGGCCAGCAGCTAACAGAGATATAAGGGTGTTTCTACGAATTTCTGCTGCAGAAGTGGACGGACGATAAAGTAAGAATAACCGTTAGAAGCATATCACGAAATAGACGGCTCTCATCTCATCTCTGTTAGCTTTAACATTCATTATCTTGTACTTTATCTCCTCTCTAATCCAGCGGAAGGAATTCGGAGAAATTCCTGTATATCTGTTATGCAATGCCTTATTCAAAATTTTCCAGGATGGAAGTGTTCCGCTTGAGTTGTCGAAGTCCCAAGACTTTTTTGTTTTTTGCTCTCAGACGTTGATACTTAATAACCAAGATCGCAATGTAGAGGAGATAGAATATTAAGTATTATTGCCCACTGACGAGTCTGATGTTAATGTTTGATATAAAGTAAGCAAGTAAGCCAAAACCTTCTCTCTAAAAGGGTGCTTATGGTCAGTTTAAAGCTTCTGGTCTACGTATCGTCTCTGTATCTAATGCAATCACCGAACAATTACAGTTGTTTTGACAGTGCTTACCAACTGTTAGAAAAGAGGATATCTTTGTTTTGATCGAGTTGGCGTTATGCCAGCACGGTCTCCTGTTCAAGGAACAGCCCGAAAATGAATGGCATCACCTGGGTAGAATGAGGATTATTTGTTTAGTCGAGATCCTCCCATCTCGAAGGTACACGTTTTTATGGAATAATAAGCAATCACGTCCGCTCTCTCTCTCTCTCTCTCTCTCTCTCTCTCTCTCTCTCTCTCTCTCTCTCTCTCTCTCTCTCTCAGACTTATCAAGAACGAAAATCTCTCTTTAATCAGCAGACTTGAAATTAATTGGCTGCCCAGCGGGGCAAGATTCCTTCCCGGCATAAAAATAGCTTAATCTCACAACAACGAAAGTTTTAAGAAGGCGCACAAGGCTGAGTCACCGGACTTCTAAACCAACGTCAGAATCAGCTGTGGGAAGCTGATCGATGCACATAGAGATTAAGCATCAAAAACCATGGAGCCAGCCACACAGCCTAAGGTGTTACCATTGATCACCATTAGGGAAGTCTCATTAAGTGTACCTCTTTTGTGACCAGACATGAATAGGTAAAGCTGAGTGGGAAGTTCTCTCTCTTCTCTCTCTCTCTCTCTCTCTCTCTCTTTCTTTCTCTTTCTCTATATATATATATATATATATATATATATATATATATATATATATATATATATATATATATATATATGTGTGTGTGTGTGTGTGTGTGTATATATGCGTGTCTGCTCTTCCCTAGAGAGAAAACATAATTAAGACCCTAAGACCCTGCTTACATAACAGAAATATGGACGGACTTTAGATGTTCATTTATATAAGATTAAAAAAAGACGTTAAAGTTGCCTTGAAGTGACAGTAATTTTCTATGAAATCGTGGACGTTTGCCAAACCCCCTTGAGCCAGTTGTCGGGAAGAAAAACAAATTTTAACATCCAAAGTCCATCCTCAAAGAGGGATTAACTCAAACGACATGAATGCGTCTCTTTTTTTACGGAAAAGAGAGGGTCTCTGATGCACCCTCATTTTGTTCGTGGGGCGGTGTACAAGGGTCATCGTACATAATGCTGCAATTTGTGATGTTAAGGTAAAAGGAAGGAAAATTCAAGGGCTATTCTCGGCCACTTCTCGAGAGCGAAATGTCAGGGGGACTTTAAATAACGACTGAAGTCTAGAGGTAGTCTCTCTCTCTCTCTCTCTCTCTCTCTCTCTCTCTCTCTCTCTCTCTCTCTCTCTCGTGCTTCCGGGGGACGAAGGAGGCTCTTGCTCAAGAGATCGTACTATCGTGTCGGTGCATAGAAACGGGTCTTTTTTTTTTTTTTTTTTGCCTGTGACAGGTTGAGACAAAAAGATGGACATGAATAAAAGCTTATCAAGAATGAGACAGAAGAAAAAAATCATTCCCGACGGATATAGAGAGAGATAAAGATGGATATATGAAAGGAGTAAGTTCAGTTGAGAGAAATAAATTTTACAGCAAAGTGACAAAAAAGTAGATATACCGACAGAATTAAATCAGTTAAGAGAGACAGAGAGAAACTTTGAGCGAGACATAAAAGACAAATATATATATATATATATATATATATATATATATATATATATATATATATATATATGTATATATATATATATATATATATATATATATATATATATATATATATATATATATATATCAAAGTCGAAGGCGGTTGCTTTTAAACCTGATGACAGCATCGAGTTAGGGGAGAAGGAGAATTCCTTGTATTTCCTTTCAATGTACTTTATTGTGCTGACGTTTCAAGACCATGTGTCCCATTTTCAAAGCTATAAATTAAAAGACAACAGAATTAAAAATAGACTCAGATTTTAAAACGAGAAAAAAAATTTTTTACATAAAAGTATAAAAAGAAACATAACAGAAAGGAACAATGAATACCAAATAGTGCTGAAGGCAAAAGCTGAGTGACATTCAGGGTCCGTTTTGGTTCCAACGGAAACTCACGAGAGGTATAGAGGTGTTGACGTGGACTGAGTATTTAATTGGGGAACTAGTTGTTTAATAAAAAGAGATTCTAGTATTGACAGTTGGTGGTCATTCGGAGCTTTGCCTATTATTTTGAAATCCTTGTAATTGATATTATATTTGCATTTTTTCCCGTGGTCTCTTATGCATGAAAATTCGGGGTTTGATAATTTAGCACCCGTTCGGTAACTTACGCCACGATGAGAATCTAATCTCACCTTCAACAACCTACGAGTGGAGCCCACGTACTTCCCCAGGTCACATCTGGGGCAATTAAACAGGTATATGACTCCCGAAGTCATCAAAGGGTGCAGACTTTCTTTATATTTAAACATAGACTTGATCGTCATTGGATTATTTGGTACTAGTTTCAATTCGACAGCCGGTAAATATTTGTTTATTATCTGTCGTAAATCTTGGTAAAAATGTTTATCGTAGATAAGGACACTTGCATAGAAAGGTAGTTTAGGTACTGTTGGTATTCTGAATTTTGGTTGAAAAATATTATTTAAAAATTTGCGCAAATGTTTGTAAAATAGCTCAGATGGGAAACAGTTATTAATAAAATATTGGTGGAGATATAGAATTTCCTCGTGAAAACCATTCCAATCAGATGTTATGTGCTCCCTGGAGGAGCGCCTGCTGGACGATTGCCCTTTGGCTTGCCTTCCGCTTTTTTACAGCAGATATGTTGATGACACCTTTCTACTGCTCAGGAACAAAGATAGAGCAGATGAATTTCTTGAGTATGCCAACCAAATGCATCCAAACATAAAGTTTACAGTCGAATATGAAAGTGAAAATAAATTGCCTTTCTTAGATATAATGGTTTCAAGACACGATGATCATTTTAATACCACGATTTTTAGGAAAAAAACTTTTACCGGTCTGGGTTCTAATTTTTATAGCCATTGTTTCTTTAATTTTAAGTTAAACTCTTTATCTACCCTCTTCCACAGGGCCTTCAGTTTAACATCTGATTGGAATGGTTTTCACGAGGAAATTCTATATCTCCACCAATATTTTATTAATAACTGTTTCCCATCTGAGCTATTTTACAAACATTTGCGCAAATTTTTAAATAATATTTTTCAACCAAAATTCAGAATACCAACAGTACCTAAACTACCTTTCTATGCAAGTGTCCCGCTTATCTACGATAAACATTTTTACCAAGATTTACGACAGATAATAAACAAATATTTACCGGCTGTCGAATTGAAACTAGTACCAAATAATCCAATGACGATCAAGTCTATGCTTAAATATAAAGAAAGTCTGCACCCTTTGATGACCTCGGGAGTCATATACCTGTTTAATTGCCCCAGATGTGACCTGGGGAAGTACGTGGGCTCCACTCGTAGGTTGTTGAAGGTGAGATTAGATTCTCATCGTGGCGTAAGTTACCGAACGGGTGCTAAATTATCAAACCCCGAATTTTCATGCATAAGAGACCACGGGAAAAAATGCAAATATAATATCAATTACAAGGATTTCAAAATAATAGGCAAAGCTCCGAATGACCACCAACTGTCAATACTAGAATCTCTTTTTATTAAACAACTAGTTCCCAATTAAATACTCAGTCCACGTCAACACCTCTATACCTCTCGTGAGTTTCCGTTGGAACCAAAACGGACCCTGAATGTCACTCAGCTTTTGCCTTCAGCACTATTTGGTATTCATTGTTTCTTTCTGTTATGTTTCTTTTTATACTTTTATGTAAAAAATTTTTTTTTCTCGTTTTAAAATCTGAGTCTATTTTTAATTCTGTTGTCTTTTTAATTTATAGCTTTGAAAATGGGACACATGGTCTTGAAACGTCAGCACAATAAAGTACATTGAAAGGAAATACAAGGAATTCTCCTTTCTCCTAACTCGATGCTATATATATATATATATATATATATATATATATATATATATATATATATATATATATATATATATATATATATATATATATATATATGCTTAAGACAGGCCATGGGATGAACTGGGAAAAGTCAACGGTTATCTATAAGGTCGAGGACCATCAGGAAAGAAATCTGCTAGAGACTGTCTTCACTGAAGCTACTTCCACCAGGAATGTTAATCTCCACCCTAGATTATCCCTTGATCCTTTGTCCCTGTCTCTTTTGTTTAAAGAACATGCTGCCCAGATTAACAAACTATAACTTCTTTTGTCAACTTCTTTTGTATTCAGTGTGAACTTGAAAATGTAGAATAAACTACGAAAGTACTTGGTCAAAGTCTCGTCTTCACTCACCTTCCAACGTGGACTTAGTGATATATATATATATATATATATATATATATATATATATATATATATATATATATATATATATATATATATATATATATATATATATTTGGATAGAGTTCATTACAAGGAGAAGAAGAGAGGGCTAAATTTTGAGGTTCATGAGAGAGAGAGAGAGAGAGAGAGAGAGAGAGAGATTAATTACCGCAAACTGTAATTACCGGTAACTTCATCACTCGCGTGGGCTTTTACAGCCTCCTCAACCCCCTCCCCATCGTCTCTCCCCCGCAAATATCTTAATCTTCCTAAATTTAGTAATCCTAATCAACTGACAGGAGCGGCACTTTGATGGTCTCGACAATCGCCTGCTAACGAGATATTCTGAGTATTCCAGGGTATTCTGCGTAATTCTGAGGGAATCTGATGCCGCTCTCATTAATTCATTGGGTTATCTATGGTGAGGCTAACAAACCTTTAGCTGTAACGGATAGTACGGAAATTAACTCTTTTTACCGTTCGTAAGAGCGCCTTTATTGTGCTAAGGATTCCAAGGGAGATTAATACTCACACCAACATTATTACCACTATTATCATTCATTCACTAGTCTCTGATTTTTCTATGCCCAATCCCAAGACGAAAAAAAGTTCATCTTGTGACATTGAACATTAAATGGGATAAAATAAAGCTAGCTGTAATTCTGTAACTAAGTGATCAGATCAGCTCCTGTCAAAGGTGAAAAAATGCTTACTATGGTAAACGCATTGCGCATCTATTTATCTTTTTAGTTGTGAGACAACGATGGTCTACGGGATATGCGTTCTCTTTTAGAATTTCCGTCTCTAGTCCTGGGGAGCCTCAGTTTCCGATATGTCTTCTGTAAGGACGCAGAATGAAGTCACACTGATTTGGCTTCCAAACAGTACATAACATATACATATGTGTATATATATATATATATATATATATATATATATATATATATATATATATATATACATACATATATATATACATATATATATATATACATACATACATATATGTATATATACATACATATATATATATACAGATATAAATTATGTGTGTGTGAGTGTGTGTGTATGAGGGAGAGAGAGAGAGAGAAAGAAAGAGGGGAAAGTAAGAGATAGTGTCCTGTAACCTAGTTACAAAACAAAAGAGAAGTAAGTAGAAAAAGACATTTCATATCCTGAGTACCGACACCATTCTTTTTAACGAGTAACGAGAAAACGTTAACGAAGCAAATCTCTCGTAATCTCCTTCCGGGAGATGAAAAATATCTCCAAAAACAGATGAGGCTGCGTTCTCTTTTAAGTAAGTCGAATGAGGTTTCCACTTTAGGTTAACATTGAGAAGTGTTTTTGTGAGAAGAATAAATATTCTGTTTCCTTGGAAAAATAGTAATTACGGACATTAGGCTGGCTTTACAACCATTTTTTTTTTCAAAGAAACAGAATTATTTGGAAGATTCTAGGTGGTCAGTTTGTTATGGCATCAGCTCAGTTAAACAATTATCCGAGATCAAGGTTTATTAGGTTTCATTTAATTGATCTGAACTATCTAATCACGCATGACTTTTTATCTTCCATAACTGAAAATTACTGAAATTAAATTGTATGATTTTCCTGAAATATATCCAGTAAATGAACGTACTCATATTCTGAGATTTTCCTATCTGGGTCTATCTTGTTGTCCAGCCACTTCCTCTTATCTTGGTGTCCAGACACTGCTGTCCAGCCACTTCCTCTTGTCTTGCTGTCCAGCCACTTCCTCTTGTCTTGCTGTCCAGCCACTTCCTCTTGTCGTGCTGTCCAGCCACTTCCTCCTATCTTGCTGTCCAGCCACTTCCTCTTATCTTGCTGTCCAGCCACTTCCTCTTATCTTGCTGTCCAGCCACTTCCCCTTGTCTTGCTGTCCAGCCACTTCCCTGATCTTGCTGTCCAGACACTTCCTCTTATCTTGCTGTCCAGCCACTTCAACTCCCTTTTTTCACTGTCTTATGCGCTGAATGGCCGATAGTGCCCAGTGCTTGGCTTGACAGCCCACTTTTCATAAATCAATCATTCTTATTCGTTATTTCCATATTCATTACTTTCTACCATTCTTATCCCTTCAGTTATTTGAGCTTTTACTGATTCACTATTTCCATGACACCATTGTCCAAAGAACTAGAGAGATCATGTTCTTTGCAAGTATCAGTTTTATAATACATCATCTCGTGAGCTAATCGTAGACTGATTAAGTTGACAAGTCCCTCATGAGGTTAAAAGAGACCTTATTTTCCACTCATAAAAAGAACTGGCCTTTTTATCATTAAGAGCACTAACTGAAACCGCTAATAAAGATTTAATGAGTAAGAGTATTAACCTGAAAGAAGGGACAAAGAGCACTTGTGTTTTCTAATTAATAAGATAGTTCATTAATCAGCATATATATATATATATATATATATATATATATATATATATATATATATATATATATATATATATTTATATATTCCTTTGTTCTTCATAAATTACTGACGAGATTTACAGCAACACTCTTTATTCTTAAATAAGGGGTATATAGTAAAAGCTAAAAGGCATATCTAAATTACTGTTTCATATAAATAATGTTATTCGTTCAATCCTTATCACGTCATATGGGTTGCGGTTATCGATCACTGCTTCGGTTAAGAGGTACAAAGGGTTTTTAACGGTCATGCCCAGCAACCGTCTTCAGCTAAGAGTTAGGACATGGACGCCTCGCTTAGTAGTTAAGAATACTACCCATCACACCACGGTGTCAATATATATATATATATATATATATATATATATATATATATATATATATATATATAGATATATATATATATATATATATATATAAATATATATATATATATATAATATATATATATATATATATATATATATATATATATATATATATATATATATATATATATATATATATATATCAAGTACAGTTATTTAATTCTGCACAAACTTGCAATACAAAGACCAAATTTGATATTTTGTTCTATGTGAATGTCACCGTTTTGAGTAATAATAATAATAATAATAATAATAATAATAATAATAATAATAATAATAATAATAAAGAGAACATGACAATTCTGCCCTCGGTACATTTTATTATATCATCATTGTATCTAACAACAATCAAGGTAAATCAACCCCTTTCACAAGTATCTCATTAAAAGGACTGTTCAGATCATTTGTGATGTAGCACTGTTGGCCGTTTATCAAGATGACTTGACTTTAGTGATGCGGGAAATGACTTGAAAAACAGATTAATGAGCGCCGTGGAAGCCATGTCTGACGAATAAAAGACCTGAGCACACTCGTGTACGTGAAGGTAAAAAAACAAGAGTATGTTAACGATGAATTGGATGATGATGTTAATATCTTAAAAATATAATAATAATAATAATAATAATAATAATAATAATAATAATAATAATAATAATAATAATAATAATAACGAAGACTGGTGAATAATTCATTTCGTGTCTCTATGCAAAGCAACAACAACTCTTTTCACGTTTTACATGAGTGGCTTCTTTATTCGTGACTTTTTTGTATCAACTGTCTCTTCAACAAGACATATTTGGTTCTTTTTTCTATCAAACAGTATTCAAAGTTAACTTGGGGCTAGTCGAATCATTTTTTATGTTGTTACTGTCATGATAAAAATGATTTCGTGTTAATTATAAAAGTATTCAGATTCAAGAATTAGGCAAGATTTTAATTTCCTCATTTCTCTTCATTTCGAAACCCGATAACATTATTATCAAATAATGAAAAGTCGTGGTTCCCTTTTATTTGAACTTCTGCTGAAAAATTATTCACGTTTAACTAATTATTCTTTTTTGCAGCCTGTGCTCTCGGATATATTCCGTAAGCCATCACTCCTCTATTAAATACTTGGAGGATTATCTTTATGCATTGTTTGTCTAAATAATAGAAAATAAAATAAACACACAACCTATTTGAGTGTGCTGACGCCAGAGCTTAAATCATACCTGTCTTCAATCTAAGAATAAACCGTAAGAAAAGAATTTTCTCTGAGCTGTTACTTTCTTTCTTTCTTTTTCTTTTAACGTGCTTTTATTCCCATTTTTGTATGGGGTAAGCACGATGCCTTCTTTTGAAGGACTTTTTGATTTGGCTTTGGGGTAGACCTGTGGTCTCGATCGGCTGCCCTGCCTGACATCGCTTAGACCCCGGTACGTATGTTTCATGTATCATACCAGACCCAACGCCCTTTCTTCCCAGCAGCGAGAAGTCATTGCGCGGGTCTGGCGAGAGTTCGAGACGTGTGAGATGTTTGTTATGTTTTTAGAAGGTGTTGTAGTGGCTTTGTTTTGTGTGTGTATTTAGCCATAAAAATACCATCTGAAAGTCGAACAGGCACCCCCAGGAAAGATGAATTATATGAGTAGAGTATTACCTGTAAATGACGCCAGGTGTTAATCAGGAGGAATACTGGTTTAGGCAGATACCTATATCGTCGAGCCTAGACCCGAAAAATGCGTCTCATGAAAATCAGATGTCATTATCTTATGAAAAATGACGTAAGTTTTCTTTAATTACATTTCCACAAGGGATTCTCATTTCTTGATAGGTATTACTTTGCCTGCCATGTTTCCCGACCTTTTTTGAATGCTAAAATGAAAACTAGCATTGCATGCACTCCGAAGAGGTACACTAACTTAAACTAACAACAGAGTTTTATTTCTCAAAAAATAAAAAAAATATTCCTCCTTGTCTATTCGGATATATTTATGTTTACTGATAAATCTTGATTATTGGTTTGAAAATAAACAAAAGTCTTCATAAAGACAAAGATGGTGTTCCAGAAAACTATCTCCTCCGAGCAGGTCAAAGAAAAAAGTTTCAACAAAAGTGGCAAGAAGAAGGAACGAAGAGTAAACACAACTATGTCCCCAATGAAAAAAGTTTTCCGTTGATCTTTCGATCTACAACCAGGAATTCGTGATCCTTTGGTTCTTTCAATAAGATATTTGCGTCTGTATTGAAGCTCGTTTTTGAGATGTTTTACGAAATTTAATTCTTATTTTTTTTTCTTTGTAAAGCTTATCCACTGTTATAAAAGTGCATGTGTCTTTTGTTGTACCTACATACATACATACATTTAAGACTATATATGAGAGAGAGAGAGAGAGAGAGAGAGAGAGAGAGAGAGAGAGAGAGAGAGAGAGAGAGAGTACGCTGGCCTGAGAGACTTTCTTTTATGCTCCTGTATTATAACAAGCTATTTAGTTACCATCATACAGCTATTTCCTCCTTTCCCGCTACTCTATACTCAGGTGTTGTCGATAAAGACTTGAGTATCCAGTGAATATTCCCATTTTATAAACTGAAAAATTTAAGACCAATTTCTCTTGTAACTGACCTCTACGCAACACTAATGAAAAACTGCTTGACGTGTGTGGTAACAAAGAGACACAGCAAGTATTGCTGTTGCCGCTCTCTCTCTCTCTCTCTCTCTCTCTCTCTCTCTCTCTCTCTCTCTCTCTTTCTCTTGGTTTGTTAGTTCCTCGCTGGGAGAGTGGGTTCCGTTCTCAGCTAGCACTCTACTGGCCGCGATGAATCTCCGACCGACCAATGCAGAATAAGAAAAATTTATTTCTGGTGATTGAAACTCATTACTCGCTATAATGTGGTTCGGATTCCACAATAAGCTGTAGGTCCCGTTGCTAGGTAACCAACTGGTTCTTAGCCACGTAAAATAAATCTAATCCTTCGGGCCAGCCCTAGGAGAGCTGTTAATCAGCTCAGTGGTCTGGTTAAACTAAGGTAACCTTTTTTTTATTGGTTTGCTACCAAATCACAGAACATGTAAAATATTTTTAGTTGAAGTAACGTTATCGACGGATTTCAGACCCCTTCTAGTCTTTTAATCCTTTTGAGAGTAGTTTAATAACAGCCAATCTCTCTCTCTCTCTCTCTCTCTCTCTCTCTCTCTCTCTCTCCTAATTACGGTTTAAAGCTCTAAGAATTCGAAATGAGCGACAATAGCTCAAACTTTTCATTAAATCTTCTAAACAAAATCATATAAATCCCTATTATTATTATTATTATTATTATTATTATTATTATTATTATTATTATTATTTAATTTAACCTCAACCCTCATTCAGCTTAACAAGTGAGATATCAGGTCAAGGTTTCCCTTCCTCTCTGACACGGACTTGGCCAAACAAAGCACCGTGACATTCGTAAGTGTCGCTGGATGAGGATAAGCTCGAGGGACAACTAAACTTCCTCATGGGTAGAGGGTGGAGGGAGAGCTGACCAAGGCTGAGGCAGTACCATCGACCGATGGAGGGCCAGATTAGAAAAGACGTAGAATATTGAGGGTATTAATAATTTTTTTTTCTCGTTATCAATCACGATTTTTTGTTTATTTCATTTTGGAAATGTGGTGAATGCTGCATTTATATATTCAACTGCCATACGTATGTATATACATATAAATATATATATAAATATATATATATATGTGTGTATGTGTGTTTGTATATGTATATATATGTGTGTGTGTTTGTGTGTGTGTCTGTGTGTGTGCATGCTTGAAGTTTTGTTTATCAGTATCTTAATTACAAAGCGCTAAGTTTACTTTTTAGGATATTGTGTGTAGAGTGAGATTTTTGTATGAAACTGCAAATGAGGCAACGGCAGAAAAAGTTTTATTTACAGACAACGACAGATATAATCATATCCTCATCTCCCATCTTTTTCACATTTCTTTTCCGGTTCAGTCTTTTCTCAACATTTATTTCTCTCTGAAATAACCTTATGCAATTTCAAGCTTGTTTGCTGAGCTCCTCACAAACCGAAAAAATTTGATGCTTAATAGAATTTATATCTACAAACATCTGGTACACAAGCTGAGGTTTTGGGCGGCTATTTGCAGTGCTCTTTCTTTCTCGAATTTCTGTCATTTCGCAAAACCATAAAGACTAGCTATGAAAACGTAATAAACAAAATATGGAAAAAGAAAAGTCGAGATCATTTCAAAATAGGTTTATACGCATTATATTGTGCAATTTCTTATTTAGGCATTGCTACTAAGCATTTCAACGCCCGTGTCTTATCGTATTATTGTAATTACATCTAAACTACATTGCTGATTGACATGGCATTGTAAAACAGTTCGTTTTAGACCTTCCCCTATTTAAGAAAAATACAATAAGGTATGTACTCCCTCTCGTTGATGAAATTTATATTGATACATTATTAAAAAAACCTGAGTGAAGGCATAGTCATTAATATGACAATGGGCAACTCAGCCACTAGAGGCGGTTCCAGTTGTATGCTATCGTGACGTATGACTTCTTCCTTTGCCACACCCTCCCATTCATGAACGACTACTAACGTGTAGTAAAATAGGTTGGCAAGCTTGTTGGTCTGTGGTAAGGTTGAAAGAACACTGATGTTTGGTTTCGTAGGAATAATTCTAAAACTTGAATTCAGTTGAGTTTTTTGCCCTTGAGTAATTAACTGATTTTCCTTTGAATATTTGCAATATTGATGGACCTATTTCAAAACTAAATTATATGTATTTGTCGTTTGAAGGTAGTTATGATATTACTGGGATAATAATACCAACTTTGTTTCTGATTTTTAGATTCAGCTTATTCTTATCTTCCCAGAACCATTAGCTTTGGGGGCGTACTGTTGCCGAGCTTTTGGGAATGTATTCTCTCGTTTTGTTGAAGCTTCATAATATTATGTGTGTATATATATATATATATATATATATATATATATATATATATATATATATATATATATATATATATATATATATATATATATATTTATATATATATATATTATATATATATTTATATATATACATATATATATATATGCATATATATATACATATATATACATATATATATATATATATATATATATATATATATATATATATATATATGTATGTATATATGCTGCATCAAGTATGGCTTAACTTATATGTGCATCCCCCTTTCACATGTGAAGTAAATGTGTGTGATCAAATTATAGTAGTCATAATGAGGTCGACTGAATGGATAGGGGTGGTGGGATGTTCATGGATTGTCATAAAACTGATCATACAGCATTAAAAATGGTTGCACCGTTTGGATTAGGTAACGACATTTAGCATATCCCCTCTCTTCTTCGGAACGAAACCTTATTACCCAGCATTGCCATTCGTACAATAATCATCTTACATGTACGATAATTGGAGGTCTTAGATGATAAAAATGCTGACATTTTCTGTCATGTACGATAATTTTGGAAATTGTAACTATGCAATAAAAAGCATAAATTACCCTAATTTAAACCCATTTTAAGAGAAAATACCTAAAAACCGACCAGTTTCAAGGTGTGTACGATAATAATCAGGAAAATACGATAATTTTGAGGCTGATGTACGATAATTTATGGATGAAAATCTGGCAACTATGGCCCTTTCCAAAAGTTCATGAGCCCTTTCGCTAACAAAAGGGGTCCCATTACTTTTGGGTCATACCAAGAATAAAGACGCAAACTTCCCTAACAGTATACTTGCAACTCAGTAATCATTTCAGCGTGTTTTGTTAATGTACTCTCTAAAAACTGCATTGCCAGACGTCCGATTAACTAAATGTTAATAATTTGACATCTTATCCAAAATAAAAATAAAAAAAATCACACCCCCTCCCCTCTCCCCTTGAGGCCAAGTAATTTAAATAGCGAATTAAAAACTTCACAGGACAGTTTGTTGGTAGCAACAATAATTTTTCCCTCTTTTTCAAGGGGCTATTCACATAATGCAAGAAAAATAATGAATATATATATATATATATATATATATATATATATATATATATATATATATATATATATATATATATATATATATATATATATATATAAATTAAATAAAAACAATGCAATACCAACTTCAAAATGAATTTTGCCCTCTACAATAAAATTTCGCTAGATATGCAATGAATATTTTTGCCTCTTGAGTTTCTTCGATAAAATCTTGGGATAATGCCCTTTTTCTATCATGTAGCATATAATTGTCCAGACCTTATAGATCCATTTGTGTCTAAAGTACGCCTTGCAGAATTTATTCTCTGGACAACTTCGGTGTTGATGCCTTTGCTTGTCCGATACACCGTTTTAAGGATAGAAAGAAAAATAACAAAGTATAAATTATCTAAGAGGACGTTTCCCCCGTAATTAAGAATACGCAAGAGTGCTAATGTGGCATCTGCTTGATTTTATGCTAGACATTCTTGTAAACACAATGAAAATGAATCTGAAATTTTCAGAAAACCTTATTTTATTTTAAGCTAAATATAATTTTTGCCTCTTGGCAACTCCATTACAGGGTGGGAAAGTGTAAAAGACGATACCTATATACCTATTCAGGCTAATCCTCAAACGATTGTTTTCTTGCTCCTTCTTAAAGACGTTGAAGAGTCGCAATATGAGCATATTACGGCAACCTTGCGGACAATTGCTCATTATGTTGGCCATATTGTAAATGCTATTATATTCAGGTGAATACGAATACAGCAAAACACAATGCTCCGGCTAACGTTGCTTCCTGTCAAAGGTCTCCGAATCTGACTTGACACCCTTGCTCATAGACTAATCAGTGTTCAGGTGACAAATTGATAATTTCTTTGAATTGATTGCTTAGGGATATAATCTCAACTTACTAAGACCAGATATAAATTCATTCTTAAACAGCATAGGCTCAGTATCCTTAAATCCCATCGAGTATCAATATATTTTAGTGTACGCACGGGGTCATCCATGAATGGGAGGTGGGGCAAAGGTAAACGTCAGTCATACGTCATGATCCACACTTCACACCTGAGCCGTCTTAGCGGCTGAGTTGCCTATTGTCATATTAATGACTATACCTTCACCCAGCTTATTCTAATGATGTATCGATATAAATTTCATCAACGAGAGGGAGTACATACCTTATTGTATTTTTCCTAAATAGGGGACGGTCTAAAACGAACTGTTTTACAATGCCATGTCAATCAGCAATGTAGTTTAGATGTAATTACAATAATACGATAAGACACGGCCGTTGAAATGCTTAGTAGGTTAGGTTCATTTATTTCCAACTGTGATAGTCAAAGTCCACGAGAGAAAATTAATGTATCTGATTATCAATGAAAGGGAAAGAAAAATTATTCCTTTCTGTTTATTTATCTATCTAGATAATAATAATAATAATAATAATAATAATAATAATAATAATAATAATAATAATAATAATAATCGTATAAGGATAATTAATGAAGAAGAAACTACGGAAGCCAGCTAACTCAATAAAATGAACACTATCTGAATGCAACGTGGCTTTTGCAAAGCATGCAAATGTTTCATCAGCGCTTCATATTGCGCATCAGTGACGACAGCAAAAGTCCATGGGAGAAAGCTGATTAATCCGACTCATTAGAAACCGAAAGAAGGGGGAAAGCGAGAAGAAAGCTCACCAGGGAGCCAGAAGCTCTGGGGAAACTAATTGCCGTCTAATAATCGTGTTCCCGTCCAGCGACAAAGGTCTCTGCTCTCGGCGTTTCTAAACATTAAGAAGAGAGAATGGCATCGCGCTAAATTGAACGGGAGGGGTTTATTATCCATCCAGATATCATTCCACAGGCGAACAAAGCGAAGCTGATCAGTGGTGCGTCACTTTATTGCCTTGTTGATTTGGTGCACCGAGAATGGAAATTGCTCTTATTAACCAGAACTGATGAATCCGAAGTAGTTTCATTCCACGCAAATAAATATCCGTCGAGATCTCTGATTCATATCTCGTCTTTTCATACCGGATAAGATAATCAAACTACCTATGAAATGGGAGCAAGTGATGGACTATAAATGGTCCCCAATGGTAAACTGAGCAACAGCAAGAAGCGATGTCCCAGAAGAGGACTATTATGGAAGCCATAATAGTGGGTGAATGAAGAATTAGAATGAAGGCTTTTCAGATGGGAATTCGATGACTCGATAAGTGATTTAATGAAAAATATGGAATCTGAAAAGTAGGATGACCCTATTGTCAGGCAAGAGATTATAACACAACAATAACTAATACAATTCACTGACCTCCCGGCAATGCATGGAAAAGTTCAGGGCCGTCTGAAGCACTTGTGGGGTCGGGGTGGGGGAAACCCAAGAAAGCGAAGGAAAGCAATTAGACGTTGACTCTCTCTCTCTCTCTCTCTCTCTCTCTCTCTCTCTCTCTCTCTCTCTCTCTCTCTCTCTCTCTCTCTATATATATATATATATATATATATATATATATATATATATATATATATATATATATATATATATATATATAAATGATGTGTGTGTATGCATGTACGTGTATTCATAGACCTTTTTCCTTATACAGTGTGACGCCAATAGATGTTAGCCTTTTGGTCTCCGGAGGCCATTTGGCCTTTTGCGATGAGGTTGCCAACAGACTTTCCAAATATGAGCCGTCTGCTTTACCTTTCAGTTTTAACACTGGTCCTCATGGCTCAGTGGTTTAGGCCACACTTCACCAGCGAGAGACCTTGGCTTAAATTCACCTGGCGTGAAACGTTTTATGGCGTCAAGGAACAAACCCATTATGCTTCAGTTTATTTAAGCAGTAAAATAGGTACCTGGTAGTCAATCGAATGTGGCGCGTCGTGGTCAGAGAGGAGAAGACTGGCTTAGAACCAGGAAGCTTACACCAGTCGGAGCCACCCCCTTTCTATGAGAAAATATTTTGAGGGTTAGTTTATAGTTTAGAGACGGCAGAAAAACGGAATTCAAGAGGTCGTGAACTGGGTACATTTTTTCGTATACTTAACTCAAAATTACTCAGATACACCTTTCGGTATACGGATTTAATTATTTAGGTATCTGATATGAATCCAAAATCATTATTTCGAAGAAAAATTTCCCAGGCGTCCTTCTTAGATTAGAGGGAGGGCTGAAACAACAGCTTTTAGTGACCGAGTATTGTTTACATTTTAGCGGATACTTGACTGTTTATAAAGCCCCCACAACCGATCTCTCCAAGCTCATTCTTTCGAACAAAATTTCGAGCACCCTCTTGAGACTAAAGGGAAGTGACCGAGAACCAGTACTCTGACGCAGGAAACGCCCGATTCAGCAGAGGCAGCAGCTGAGGCAGACTTTAGTGCCTGAACCTTGCGCGTAATGCAATGAACTGTCGCTAAATGGATGGATGGAAGCCGTTGCTAATTGACAGATGGTCAGGGATTAAAAGGGAGTTTGGGTCTGAGAAGGGGGTTGGGAGGGGTATTGAAAGCGGGTATTTTTTTTTTGGGGGGGGGCGGGGGAGAGGAGAAGGTGGATGGAGTTTGTGACCAAGGTTGCTGGAAAAAGCGATTTTGCTCAAAATTCCAGCTCCTGGGCCTGACCCATTGATCATCACTAGAGTCAGTCAGCCGCAGTGATGTGCATTTCGGTACGAGTACTACTCGGTTTACTTGGGTTTGAGTAATCAGTACTCGGTGTACTCGGTTCTGAGAATTTTGTAATTGAATTGCAAAATTCCATAAAACTTATTACTTCCTTTTGAGTAAAGCCATTTTGTGGCGAAGGTAACATAAAGACGGAGTCTTGCAAAATGGAAAATTTTCAAGTAACTGGATCTTCACTTGCACAAAAAGTTGACTTTGCCAATTAATTTCTTTCAGCATGAATAAACGGCCTCAATAGCATAAGAAAAAAAAAAAAAGAAAGTGGAAGGACTTCGTGGCATTATCTAAACTCCTGAACTGGTTGTTGACACAGCTGTACTGCTTACCACCCCGCTCTCCTCCTCCCCCAGACCCTTATCTAGGTTTTAATGCTTATGCTAAGCAACTGGGTAAAATGATTACTTTTCTGTACCCGGTTTACTCGGTTCTGCAGAGTAATTGAAACCGAATTACTCGGTTTCAGAAAAGTACGCGATTCGCACATCACTAGTCAGCCGTGATTATTAGCGTCGGACGCGTATGAATGACTCCAGCGGCGTTAATAGGGACTTGTGATTGATGGTTACTAATTTGTCTGTATTTGATGTTTGTTTTGTCTGTCTTCTGAACTCTTTTTTTTTTTTTTTTGCTGTTGCTTTTTACTTAGTGTTCTTCAACATTTTTATTCGCCTATAGATTTTTTCCTTCTTTGAAGGTTTATGCATTATAATAATAATAATAATAATAATAATAATAATAATAATAATAATAATAATAATTATAATAAAATGTCCGGCGCTTACACAGAACCAGTACAAAAAAGAGGCATGATTTAGTAGCAATTGCTCTCCACTGGAGCCTGTGTAAGAAACACCAGCTAGCTTGCAGTAATAAGTGGTACGAACACCATCCTGAGGGAGTGATAGAAAACGGTCAGGCAAAGATCCTCTGGGACTATGGTATCAGAAAAGATAGAGTGATACGTGCCAATAGACCAGACTTGACATTGACTGACATAATCAAGATGAAAGTACCACTCATTGATGTCGCAGCACCATGGTACACCAGATGAGAAAGAAAGAAAAAAATTGAAAAGTATTAAGACCAGAAAACAGAAATAAGAAGGATATGGAATATGCCAGTGGAAATTGTACCCATAATCATAGGAACACTAGGCACGATCCCAAGATCCCTGAAAAGGAACCTGGAAAAACTGGATGCCGAAGTAGCTCCAGGACTCATGCAGAATAGCACGCTATTAGAAACAGCGCACATAGTGAGAAAAGTGATGAACTCCTAAGGAGGCAGGATGCAACCCATAACACCCTGTCGAATAGGATAACTGAGATAGACAATAATAATAATAATAATAATAATAATAATAATAATAATAATAAGAAGAAGAAGAAGAAGAAGAAGAAGAAGAAGAAGAAGAAGAAGAAGAAGAAGAAGAAGGTGGGCAAAGCAATCCGTAATTGTGTAACACAGTATAGAATAAATAAATGGATTCATGAACCAAGTTAAAACATTGTGAAGTTGTGAATGTCCACCAGAGGTTATTTTTTAAAAATATTTGACAGAAGTTGGCATTTTATAATTAACGACCAAAGATCTTGTTTCAACAGAAAAAAAAGAAATATTAAAACTACATCATTTAGGGTGGCTAATTCTTTTCTGCAAAATCTATATTTCGATTTTGTCATTAATTACGCCTTGTTCTTGCAGCCACAATTTCGTGATACTTGTCTACTCACAAAGGAGTACATCAAATCTGTCACTGATTAGCATTGCTCAGTAGCCATAAAGGATTACTGCATCCAAATTTCCGAAAATGGGTTTAGAGATACTTGAACAATCCTGCATGAGAAGGGATTTCTTAATCTCCCACTTCTGAAAGATGGATGAAACTGGCAGAATTAATTGAAGGGGAAGAAGTAGTAAGAAACAATTGAAAAGCGATTTGTTTTCATTTAGTCGTAATCACCCATAAAAAAACTTTACATTCAAGACTCATAGCCAAAGAGTGCTTCTCTCTCTCTCTCTCTCTCTCTCTCTCTCTCTCTCTCTCTCTCTCTCTCTCTCTCTCTCTCTCTCTCTCGCTGTTTAAAAGTATAGATGGGGGTTTCAAAAGGGATCTCACACAACAATTCTACCAGCATTAAAAAAAATAGAGGCTGTGTCTCTGAACAGTCTATTGGAGCTGTGTATTACGCAGCAGCATTTCTGGAACTGTCGTCGACAGAATAAACGAAATCCAATTAAACAAAAAAAAAAAATTCCTGACAGTTCGGCCGTGAATAGCCAACAGTCAACAATGAACACACGACCAATCAGACAGGCTTTGTTCTCGGGACAGAATTTATTTTCTCCTCTCCTGATTTGGGGCCCCAACAAAAGCCGCCCCTCCCCCCACAACCGTCCTTCCTCCTCCCCAAGCGCTTCCCTCTCCCTCAACCACCCCCCCCTTCCTTTTGCTGGTATTAATAACAATGTTTGTTCTGCTTTCCCAAAGAACCTTTTCAATTTTGTATCAGAATTCCCCCACTCCTGTTGTCGCTTGCCCGAGCAGTTGGGAGATTTCGCTCGAGGAGAAATGTCAGCAATACACCGGCAGTGGCCAGCGGCAGCCCTTCCCAACCGAAGCAGGCGGAAGGGCTCCACCGGCGGAGGCCATCGGCAGCCCTTCCCCACCGAAGCAGGCAGAAGGGCTCCACCGGTGGCCCTTCCCCACCGAAGCAGGCGGAAGGGCTCCACCGGTGGCCCTTCCCCACCGAAGCAGGCGGAAGGGCTCCACCAGTGGCCCTTCCCCACCGAAGCAGGCGGAAGGGCTCCACCGGCGGCCCTTCCCCACCGAAGCAGGCAGAAGGGCTCTACCAGCGGAGGCCAGCGGCGGCCCTTCCCCACCGAAGCAGGCGGAAGGGCTCCACCGGCAGCGGCGGCCCTTCCCCACCGACACAGGCAGAAGGGCTCCACTGGACAAGGCCAGCGGCAGCCCTTCCCCACCAAAGCAGGCAGAAGGGCTCCACCGGCAGAGGCCAGCGGCGGCCCTTCCCCACCGAAGCAGGCGGAAGGGCTCCACCGGTGGCCCTTCCCCACCGAAGCAGGCAGAAGGGCTCCACCAGCGGAGGCCAGCGGCAGCCCTTCCCCACCGAAGCAGGCGGAAGGGCTCCACCGGCAGCGGCGTGCCTTCCCCACCGACGCAGGCGGAAGGGCACCACTGGACAAGGCCAGCGGCAGCCCTTCCCCACCGAAGCAGGCGGAAGAGCTCCACCGGCGTAGGCCGGCGGCGGCCCTTCCCCACCGAAGCAGGCGGAAGGTCTCCACCGGCGTAGGCCGGCAGCGGCCTTTCCCCACCAGAGCAGGCGGAAGGGCTCCAACGGCAGAGGCTGGCGGCAGCCCTTCCCCGCCGAAGCAGGCGGAAGGGCTCCACCAGCGGAGGCCGGCATCGGCCCTTCCCCACTAAAGCAGGCGGAAGGGCTCCACCGGCGGAGGCCGGCAGCAGCCCTTCCCCACCAAAGCAGGCGGAAGGGCTTCACCGGCGGAGGCCGGCAGCGGCCCTTCCCCACCGAAGCAGGCGGAATGGCTCTGCCAGTGGGAACCAATGGCTGGTTTTGGGAAATCACCCATTGGGTGGTTGGTGGGAAACCACCCATTGGGTGGTTGGTGCGAAACCACCCATTGGGTGGTTGGTGGGAAACCACCCATTGGGTGGTTGGTTGGAAACCAGTCATTGGGTGGTTGGTGGGAAACCAGCCATTGGATGGTTGGTGGGAAACCAGCCATTGGGTGGTTGGTGGGAAACCAGCCATTGGGTGGTTGGTGGGAAACCAGCCATGGGCCCCACTGGAAGAGTCTATCTGCTAGCCTCAGTGGGCAGGGGCAGCCGTTAGCCCCCACTGGTGAAGTCCATCCGCCAGCCCCGGTGGGGAAGGGCATCTGTTAGCCCCCACCGGCGAAGCCGGCAGCGGCCTTTCCCCACCAGAGCAGGCGGAAGGGCTCCACCGGCAGAGGCCGGCGGCAGCCCTTCCCCACCGAAGCAGGCGGAAGGGCTCCACCGGCGGAGGCCGGCAGCGGCCCTTCCCCACCAAAGCAGGCGGAAGGGCTCCACCGGCGGAGGCCGGCAGCAGCCCTTCCCCACCAAAGCAGGTGGAAGGGCTTCACCGGCGGAGGCCGGCAGCGGCCCTTCCCCACCGAAGCAGGCGGAATGGCTCTGCCAGTGGGAACCAATGGCTGGTTTTGGGAAATCACCCATTTGGTGGTTGGTGGGAAACCAGCCATTGGGTGGTTGGTGGGAAACCAGCCATTGGGTGGTTGGTGGGAAACCAGCCATTGGGTGGTTGGTGGGAAACCAGCCATGGGCCCCACTGGAAGAGTCTATCTGCTAGCCTCAGTGGGCAGGGGCAGCCGTTAGCCCCCACTGGCGAAGTCCATCCGCCAGCCCCGGTGGGCAAGGGCATCTGTTAGCCCCCACCGGCGAAGTCCATCCGCCAGCCCTGGTGGGCAAGGGCAGCCGTTAGCCCCCACCAGTGAAGTCCATCCGCCAGCCCCGGTGGGCAAGGTCAGCCGTTAGCCCCCACCGGCAAAGTCCATCCGCCAGCCCCGGTGGGGAAGGGCAGCCATTAGCCCCACCGGCGAAGTCCATCTGCCTACCCTGTTTGCCCCAATGAGGCAGGTGGAACTACTCCACTATCATGGGTCAATGGTTGCCCTTCCCCACTGAAGCAGATGGAAGGGCTCAGCCAGCAGGGGCCAGACAGGCGCCCTGTCTCCCTCGGGGAAGTAGATGGCTCCACTGGTGGAGTCCATCAGCTGGAGCCAACGGCTGGTTGGGGGGAACCAGCTGTTGGCCCCACTGATGGAGTCCGTCAGTGGGATCCAATGGCTGGTCGGGGGGAACCAGCCATTGGCCCCACTGGTGGAGTCCATCTGCCTGCCCCGATGGGGAAGGGCAGTCGTTGGCCCCTGCTGGTGGAGTCTGTCCACCTGCCTTGGTGGGGAAGGGCAGCCACTGGCTCCAAGCCAGCAGAGTCAGTCTGGCTGGCATGGTTGGAAGGACTGCCTTTGGTTCCCACTGGGTGACTGTTCTCTTGGGCCCGTGGGAAGGACAGCCCTTGGTGCCTGCAAGCTTAGTCCGTCCATCTGCACCGGTGGGGAAGGGCAGCTGTGACTTGCTGCTGGGGAAATTCGGCTGTCCATTTTCTGGAGTTCCTCACCTTCCAAGACCAGACTTTTTACATCTTGTTCAGTTCCCCAATTAACTCCATCTGTTTCCTCCTCTCTGGAACTGATTCTTCGTAATCTTTTGGTGGGCTTGTTGTCGAGTCTGTTTCATTTGGTTCTTTTGTTCCTTAGTCTTCTTCCGACATTTTTTTGTTCCGGATTTGGTGGCCTCACCTTCTGTCGGCAGGGGACTCGTTTCCTGGGTAGCCCTGGGATCCTCCATACAAACGGTTGATCCTGAGCTTTATTAGCTTTAGGCCTGTTATCGTCTTCGTCGTCTGATTCCTCATCATCTTCTGAGTCCTCCTCATCTTGTTCTTCATCAACTGCTAATTCCTCATCTTGTGATTCTTCCTCATTTTTTTCTTCATCTCCTGATTCTTCACCTTGTCCTGATTCTTGCTCTTCTTCTTCTCCACTGCCATCGTCTAATTCGTTGTTATCTTCCATTTCTACATTGTCCTCTCTTATTAAATTTTCATTAATGCCTGTTTCGTCCACTTCTCCGGCGAGTAATTCAGGTTCACTTTTCACAAGCATACTACCTTCAGTTTGGTCCTCTAATTCATTATTCTCACCTGCTTCTAAAACGACAACGTTTTCCTCCTCCAGATATTTTTTCTGTCCTTGCTGCCTCTTTCTTCTTCTGTTTCTCCGTGCTTTTCCTGTCTTCTCCTCCTCTATCCATTCTTCTTCCACTTGCTCGACTTCGGAGAGTAAGTTGTAGGGGCTGGCAATGAAAACTTCGGCCATTTCCTTGTCGTCTCTCCTAGCAGGTAGTGATTTATCTTCTTCAGAGTGTATCTCACAACTAGTCCCTCTTAGTTTGGGTTCACCTTCTTCAGGTAACCCTTCCAATTCAGTATCAACAGTTGCCTCTAAAACAACAATGTTTTCCTCCTCCAGGTATTCTTGCTGTTTATCCTTCCTATTTCTTCTCCGTCTATTTTTCTTTGCTTTACCTTTCTTTTCTTTGGGGCACTCTTCGTCCATATTTTCCACTTCAGTCAGTAAGTCGAAGGGATTGGCAATGGAAAGTTCGGTTATATCGTCTTCGTCTTCCCCAGCAGGTAGTGATTTGTCCTCATCGACTGGAGGTATCTCACAACTACTCTCTCCTACTCTGGCTTCATCTTCTTCAGGTAATCCTTCGTCTAACACTGGCTTCGCCTCCTCTTTCTCAGGCTTCTCATTTTGAAGGAGATTCCTACCTATTTGCCCTTTCAAATCCTCTTCTATTTCCCTCAATCTTAATTTGTCCT
This sequence comes from Macrobrachium rosenbergii, assembly GCF_040412425.1. NCBI lineage: Eukaryota > Metazoa > Arthropoda > Malacostraca > Decapoda > Palaemonidae > Macrobrachium > Macrobrachium rosenbergii. The sequence continues at coordinate 24,371,073 of NC_089749.1, forward strand.
CTATTAAAACAGATTCTTGGTTCCGGACAGACTCTTCCTTTGCCTTCAGTTCTCTTTCGAGGTTAAAGAGATTCTTTTCTACTTCCAAAACAGCTTCTTCTCTCGCCTTTAAATTCTCACTGAATTTTAGAATATCATTCTGGGTTGCTGTTACAGCCTCTTCTTTAGCCTGTAACTCTTCGTCGAATTTAGTAAGATTCTTTTCTAATTTCAATACAGCTTCTTGTTTACCTTTTAATTCTTCATCCAACCGAAGGAGATTCTTTTCTTTATCGAGGACAGCTCTTTCCCTTCTCCTTAACTCATTATCCAATTCAAACAGGCCCTTTTCCCTTTCTTTTAGCAATATCTCCATCTCTTTGTTTTCAGACTGCTTTCCTTGTTCCACCTTATGTTCCTTCTTTTCTTCATTTTTGATGCTCTTCTTCGCTTGTTGTAATTCTGAGAACTTTTTATCAAGCTCCTTTGTTCTCTGGACCAGATTCTTTTCCTTCTCTTCCAGATCTTTCTTAGTATTTTCCATGTACATACTGAACTCCTTCTCCTTTCTACAGACTTCCTCCTCCTGCTTTTCAAGAGCATTCAGCCTCTCACTTTCTTCTCTCTTCGTTTCTTCGATATCTTGAGAGGAATCGGAATCCTCCACCTTCTGCTGGAACTGAGTTTTCAGTTCTAATTCCTTTTCTTTCTCCTTTATCAACTGATCTTTTTCCATCAGACGACGTTGCAAAGCTTGATTCTGGTCCTTAGCTTCATTCAAGAGCCGATTTGCTCTACGTTCCTGATCTAATGCGATCACCATGGCATCTTTGAAGGCCACATTTTCAATCTCTTTCTGTTGTAATCTCTCTTCGTATTCATTTTTCGTTTCCACGATATTGTTCTTTAAAATCAGGACTTCATCTTGTGCCTCTTCCAATAATTTTTCCATTCGACTTCCGTGATTGGCAGCCTTTCTCAATTCTTCCTCTAAATGCGCCTTTTCCGCAAGCAGTTCATCATGCAGGCGTAAGATGTTTGTTAGTTTAGGATTTTCCATATCAGATTCTCGTTCGCTGTCATTTTCCGGTTGTCCCAGCTGTTCTTGAGAAACCTGCGTTTCTACACTCTTCTTTTCAATCTCCTGGTCTTCGTCCATTTCCTTAGTAGTCTTTCCAAAACGTTGAAACTTTCTGTAAGCAAACCAACCCAGGCATCCACCAACAACAAGGCCGCTGGCAGTAATGCCTGCCAGCATTGGTGAATTCCAGGGTCCGTTCACTTCATTAACACAATCGTCATACAAATTTCGCAAATCGTATTTGGTTCCTCGGCATCAAGCGACGTCCATAGGGCGTCGAAAACCGAGGAGTAGATCATATTAACAACTGCTACTAATAAAGCACAATCAAATGCAATTAATACGTTCATTTTGATGTGTGACTATACTAGCTGCTTGCTCATGCCTTAGTTTCAAAATCTGCCACGAGAAAACTTTTGGGATTCCCAGAAAATTTTTGGAATCCCCAGAGCATTTTTGGAAATCCCAGGAATCCGGAGGCTCCTACTTAACAGTGCTTCTGGAGAAGCAGAAGCGAAGAGACAGTGGGTTTCGGAGTTCATTTTCCAGAATTGTCTTCAGAATACGGAGCCTCCTTCAATTCTTCAGGGGGAGAAAATCTTCAATACTCGGCTTATAGATAAATGGACTTCGGAGCTCCCTTTCCAGGACTATCTTCAGAAGCCGGAGCCTCCTTCAAGTGTTCTGGAGACGCAAAGTCTTCAATACTCGGTTTAGAGAATATGGTCTTCGGAGCTCCTTTTCCAGGATTGTCTTCAGGCAAAAAGGGAGTTTTTCTGGAAATAAAATCGAATGATATAATATTTTTGAAGCCTATGAAAATTAATATAGAGAGCTTCTGAGAGTCTGCTCGACTCCCATTATCAATCTTACTGACTGACACTGATAATAAGAGCTCCGAAAAGCTTCCAGTAATTATGTGATAAATGAGCATCTGAAAGTTTTTTATTGGAGAGTAGAATATACATTCACCAGTGCATGTACTTCTGAATCATTTCAATGAAGTTTACACAAGTAATGGATCTTTCCTAGATAGTAACCCCCACGGGTTTCAACCCAGTATATAGCCACCTTTCCGGCGTGTTTTGTATAAGCCCCTTGGGGATTACCGTAAAAACATAAATAAAAGACAGTAAATATCATACAGATAATGACCCCCAAGAAATATTTGTTGGGGTCACTATCTAAAAAAGATCCCAAGTAATGCTATGGTAAAAAGAAAGTGTATCAGTGATTTCGAGCCTTGAAATCTGCCACGAAATTGGTCTTAAATTTAATATTGTTCTGGTAAAAAAAAAAAAAAAAAAGTAAAAAATGCGCCGAAGTTTCTTCGGCGCAACAGAGTTTTCTGTACATCGTATAAGCAAGGCCACCAAAAATAGATCTATCTTTAGGTGGTCTCGGTATAATGCTGTATGAGCAGCGGCCTATGAAACTTTAATCACGGCCCGGTGGTGGCCTGTCTTATATCGTTGCCAGACGCATGATTATGGCTAAGTTTAACCTTAAATAAAATAAAAACTACTGAGTCTAGAGAGCTGCAATTTGGTATGTTTGACGATTGGAGGGGGGATGATCAATATGCCAATTTGCACCCCTCTAGCCTCAGTAGCCTTTAAGAGCTGAGGGCGGACAGAAAAAGTGCGGACGGACAGACATGGCCGGCACAATAGTTTTCGTTTACAGAAAACTAAAAGGCTCAAATTAACTGATATTGAGCCTTTAAATCTCCCATAAAATTGGCCCTGAATTTAACTTAATTTAATTCGTTGTTTTAATCTGACTTTTCATGAACTCTTGTTTTTTACTTAGCAATGCTCTTCCGCATTTGTATTCGCGACAGGTTTCCTATCTACTCCGTGGAAGGTTTATATCACATGATAATAAAAATGATAAAATGAAAAGTGGGTAGAGCAATATAAAATTCCATGTTACATGGACTCACGAACCACCGTTAAACCACTGCAAGTTGTCAATGTTCACTGCTAGTCCATTCTTTATAGATTTCTGGCAGAAATTTGGCACTAAACGATTGATGATCAAAGATTTTTTTTTTAGGTTTTATTTTATTTTCCCGCATTTCAAAAGAGAGAAAAATTTAAAGAATGCATTATTGAGGGTGGTTATCAGGTGTAATGTAAATTTCTTATATCGATTTCATCATCAATTACGTGAAGCTTATGCAGCTGCAATTGAGTAAACATAAAACCTGTCGATAATTACGTCAACTCTATCGTAGATTACATTTTAGTGTATCCAACTTTGATAAAGAAAACAAATTAAGGGAATATTTTTAATCTTCCGTTTTAGCAAGATGGATGAAACCGGCAGAGCTTATTGGAGGCGAAACAGCAGAAGCAAGTAAAAAAATGCGCCGAAGTTGTCGGCGCAATCGAGTTTTCCGTACAGCGCATAATGCTGTATGAAACTCTTAGCCACGGCCCATGAAACTCTCAGCCGCGGCCCATTAAATTTTCAGCCAAGGCCTGGTGGTGGCCTGTGTTGTTGGCTCCTATAGCTGCGCCAGACGTACCATCATGGCTAACTTTAACCTTAAATAAAATAAAAAACTACGGAGGCTAGAAGGCTGCAATCTGGCTTGTTTGGCTATTGGAGGATGGGTGATCAACATACCAATTTGCAGCCCTCTAGCCTCAGTAGTTTTTAAGATCTGAGGGCGGACAGATATAGGGCGGACGGACAAACAAAGCTATCTCAATAGTTTTAAAGAAAAAAAATAAAAAGTGATTTGTTTTCATTAAGTTGTAAGCATCCACAATAAACTTTTGTTGGATTTCTGTTTCATGGCAGGGCAAGGACGAACACAGAATTTGTTGTTTTATATATTATGTAAACTTAACTGTATGGCAGCTTAACAGAAACTAAATATACATTGTAGATTTCAGTAAAAGGTAAACAGTAATAATTACAGTACTCAACAGTTTGAGTAAAAGGTACAATTATAATAAATACATTGTTACGCATAAATACAGTATGTAGTTATACAACTAATTACACCAAAGTGTAGTTAGCAATCTCACACCTCCCCCCAAGATGGCAGGTGCAATACAAGGATACCTGGCATCTTAAGGTCCTTATTTAGTATATGATTTCGAGTCCCATCTTATTTTTAAACGCTCTGGTGCCCGTGTCTGACGTCCACTACGTCGTACTGGTAAGGCAACTGATAATTGAGTATCAGGCTTAGGTGATGTTGCAGGTGATCTACGATCTTCATATCCTGAAGCTTCGCCACCCAACACCGAGATAGGCGGAGAAATAATGTCTCCTGGCAAAAAAGGGCGATGAGGTCGTAGGAACCTCCGATTTCTCCAATAGATGCGCCCACTCCCAGTCTTCACGAGGTAATCCCTCCTCGTGCCAATTCCGACCACAACTCCTGGTTTATCCCATCGTTTTGTCTTAGGGTCTTGCAGATCCACGTACATACCAAGGTTCAGCTTAGAGAGTGGTCTAACAGTGGCATCATACCGTTCCTTTGCCTGCTGCCGAAGGTACTCAGCCTTTATGTCACATTCGTCAGCTGTACGTTGCCATTCTTTTGCAAATGAACGATGATGAGCCGGAATCTTGGAACGCAAAGGATGTCCAAACAAGATTTGCGCTGGAGATCTACCGTCCGCCCGTGGAGTATTCCTGAGCTCAAGAAGCCCTTGTGTGAACTCATCCTCATCCAGCTTGCCATTTCTTGTGGTCGTCAAAATCAACTTCTTGATAATCTTCACGGTAGCTTCGGCATGACCATTTGCTTTTGGATTATAGGGCGATGTCACGCGGTGTTCCACCCCCCATCGAGCAAGGAAATGCCGCAATGTTGATGAAGCGAACTGCGGTCCTCCATCTGTTTTCAGTACTACAGGCACACCCGTGTCTGAAAATATTGGCCTCAACAAACTAACTAGTTGAGCTGCAGAAGTTGATCCATTGCACGAAGATACATACGGCCAACCTGATAGGCGATCAACGTACACAAGAAATGTCTTGCCAGAGACATGAAAATAATCAGCAGACACAGACTCAAATACTCGACTTGGCAAGTCTTCCTGCATCAAAGGCTCATTCTGCTGACCTGGTAACAGCTCTCGGCAACGAGAACAAGACTTCACTGTATTCTCAATGTCCCTGTCAATCCCTGGCCAGTACACCGTCTGGCGTGCTCGATGCTTGTGCGGTCCACTCCTTGGTGAGCATCATGTAGACACTGCAAAGTTTCACACGCAGGCTGCGAGGTATGAGAAGTCTAGGTCCATAAACTATCAAACCATCATCCACGGCCAGCATGTCCCGAATTCCCCAGTATGCTCGCAACTCTTCTGGTAAGCTATGCTTATGATCTGGAAATCCTTTCATTATTACATCTCGTAATGACAGATATTCACCATCATGTGCAGAAGCATCACGAATCTTATCCAGCGTCTGGTCCCGTAGAGGTGCTAACCTTATGCCCTCCTCACAAGTAGCTAATAAAGACAATACAACAGCAGCATGCAATGGATCTGCATCATCCAGCACATCATTGTCCTCAGCAAGGCTCTGAACTGGTGAACGAGAGAGTGCATCCGGCATGCTGTGACATTTCCCACTTTGCCACCGTGCAGCAAAAGTAAATCTGCAGAGTTTCATTCTCATACGCTGCAGTCGTGGATTCTCTATTTCTCCAAGAAGTTTTGAATTGAGAATAGGAATAAGTGGTCGATGGTCTACTACCAGGTCAAAATAAGGCAAACCAGCCAAGTAAACACTGCATTTCCTCACTGCCCAAAGTACAGCAGCCATCTCAACCTCAATTACGGCATACCTAGTTTCCGCATCCGTTAGAAACCTGGATCCACACTGGATGAGCTTCCAAGCCTCTCCATGTTGCTGCAGCAAAACAAACCCCATACCATGCAACTTGGATGCATCCGTTTGAAGCATAGTAGGTAAAGATGCATCAAAATGAGCTAAAACAGGAGGAGCTATGAGTGCTTCTTTAGTTTTCTCGAAAGCCACGTCATGCTGAGGGGTCCAGCACCACTCATTCCGAGGTTTAAGCAGGTCCCTGAGTGGCTGTGCAGCAGCTGCAATCGCAGAAGAAAAGCTCCCAAGCTGATTGGTTAAACCCATGAATGACCTGAGATCAGTGATATTTTGTGGCTTTGGAAATTCAGCTATAGCTCTCACCTTCCGAGAATCCACACTATAACCTTCATGATTTATACTGTAACCACAAAATTCAACATTAGTTTGAGCAAAGAAAATTTTATCAGGATTTAAGGTTACTCCAAATTTGTCACATTTTTGCACAAGTGTGATCACATGGGCTAAGTGGTCGCGGTAACTAGAATCATACACCAAAATATCATCAACAATTTTGACAGTGCGTGGAATATCTCCCAAAGCTTGATCTCCTCGACGATTGTACTCATCTCCAGATGATACAAGCCCCATTACAGCTCGTTTGAATTTGTAACGTCCCCAAGGTGTGATGAAGCAAGTAAGATCCTGATCTTCTTCAGCAATTTTGATTTGGAAGTATCCCATCTTCGCATCAAAAGTAGTGAACCACCTGGCTCCAGCATCCATAGACGATATAGCATCGTGAGGGGATCGAACTGGATATGTAGGTCTGCGCACGTAGCGGTTAAGTCTTGTAAGGTCCACACACAACCGCACACCACCCATCTTCTTTGCAATAGGGACCATCGGATGACACCATTCGGTGGGGTAATCAACCTCACCAATGATATCCTTAGCAAGCAAGTCATCTAGCTGAGCTTTAATATCCGATCTCCAACAATACGGAATGGTGCGTGGTGCGGTCACTGCAAAAGGATGTGCATCTGATGACAGCTGAATCCTCATAGGACCTCCCTGCATTTCCCTTAGAGTAGCTGAAGCATCAAATACATGAGGATAAGCAGAAATGATGGAAGTTGCATGTTCTGCACGCTCTGCTTCTGTAGGGTCTCTGCTGTGTGGCCATCTTGGCAATGCCACTGGTACAGACACCAAACTGCTGGCACTTGCAGATTGCACAACATCCTGTGTGTTAGAAATCACTTGTGGCTCCAAAACCTTCCTGGTTCTCGATGCTATATGTGGTTGCAACACTGAACGTGAAACATGCTGTATCTGCGCTGGAAAGTTTTCTGGTAATATTCCCAGTGCTACACAATCAAACCAGCTCAGAAGTGCACCTTTCACTTCCTTGACGACTGACACAACTGTTGTTGTACTACGATTCCCCAAAGTTAAAAAAGCCTCAAAAGTACCCATGTTAGTGAGAGGTCGACGATCTGCTGCAATGAGACCACCCATAATGATCGGCTCCAGTGAACTCTCATGAATTCCAAGAGATTTAGCGTTCTCAAGTCCTATCACAGTTGTCTCCGCTCCAGAGTCAGGTGTCCACATAACTGAACTTGATCCTTTGGGGTGAGTGGTACTGATGCAAATCTGAGGGGTTGGACGTGATGACGCACAGTTGCTGTAAACATCTCCAATGACACAATATAGATTCTACTTTGAAGGCTTGAACGTGCTTTTATTATTCGTTTTCTTCTTCTGAGGAGACAGTGGCTGTCCCTTTGACCTGCACACCACTGCAAAGTGACCTTTCTTACCACATTATTTGCAGTCCCTGTTTAGAGCCTTGCATGCCATCTTATCAAGATGGCGCTCACCTCCGCATCTAAAGCACTGCTGCTTTAAATGGGCTGCCTTCTGACCTTGCTTGTATTGGGACACTCTTGAAACATTATACTTTTCACTGCCCCGAATAACAGCACGACTGGCATTTGCATTTTCCGATGCTCTGCAAATATCAATAGCCATCTGCAAAGTGAGCTTCTTTTCTTCTAACATACGTTTCAAAGCCTCTTCATCTCTGGTTCCAACGACGATCCTGTCTCGTAGTCTGCTGTCCATGCAGGTTTCACAAAAATCACAGAAAGAAGCAATCTCTTTAATGCCGCACAAAAAATCATCGAAGGTCTCGTGCAACTCCTCAACTCTTGTATGAAAGTCGCGTCGGTCCACGATGACATTCCTTTGATTGCGCAAATGCAACCCCATGGCATCCAATATAGTCTTCAAGTCTGCTCCATCATCCAGTGAGAGACCATATCTCAGAGTGCGGGTCCAGTCATCGTCCAGGACGGAAATCAATGCTGACCGCTGCTCAGCAAGAGAGAGAGATGACATTCTTGTCAACACTGCATGTCCCTCATACTTGTGACGCCACGAACCAAACTCTTTAAGAGACACAGAAGACGACAAGTGTGGTGCAGGAACTGCCCTTGCCTGAGACTGATTCCTATGATGTCCCGAGGTACCAGCAAAACCCTCTAGAATTGCGGTTAAACGTTCTTCCCTTTTCGTAGCTGCTTCTTGGGCATGATGAGCCATCTCTGCTTGCCTTGCCACAAGTGCTGCCAGTTGTTCGATTTGCTTCTCCATCGTGTACGGGTACTAAAGATTTAACACTGTACTTCTTGAACGACAGTAGACAGCATAAACAAAACCAATCACTGCGCCATGCTGGATTTCTGTTTCATGGCAGGGCAAGGAAGAACACAGAATTTGTTGTTTTATATTTTATGTAAACTTAACTGTATGGCAGCTTAACAGAAACTAAACATACATTGTAGATTTCAGTAAAAGGTAAACAGTAATAATTACAGTACTCAACAGTTTGAGTAAAAGGTACAATTATAATAAATACATTGTTACGCATAAATACAGTATGTAGTTATACAACTAATTACACCAAAGTGTAGTTAGCATTCTCACAACTTTGACTTGAAACATAATCTCCAAAGAGCGTCTCTCTCTCTCTCTCTCTCTCTCTCTCTCTCTCTCTCTCTCTCTCTCTCTCTCTCTCTCTCTCTCTCTTTTGCACTCATGGTTGTGTAAAAGTCTTCTCTACATGCAATGAATGGATACCCTTCTCTTCCTCTGTCTGTCTGCTTTCATCTTCCTACCCTCACATTTCCATTCTCCACTTCCTTCGTTCTTAATCTTCCCAGTCTCCGCCTTCATTCTCTTCCCATTCTCCACCTCCTCGCCCACTTCTGTCTCTCCAATATATATATATATATATATATATATATATATATATATATATATATATATATATATATATATATATATATATATATATATATATATATATATATATATATATATATATATATATATATATATATATATATATATATATAAATGATTTGATTTTAACCAGACCTCTGAACTCTCTTAGGTTCTTCTCGGGCTGGAAAAAGAAGGGGGGAAAGAATACATAAAAAATTAAGTAATCAAATACATAAATAAATAATAAAAAAAGGGGAAAAAAATAAAATAAAATAAAAAATCAAGAGGGAAGAAAAAAGGAAAAGAAAGGGAGGGAAAAAAGGGGGAGATTATATTTTATTTATCAATTTAATTTTGTTTAAGAAGAGAATGATATTATTAACTGAAAAGTTATTACCTTCTGCTAGAATATCCTTTATTGATTTATTTTGTAAATAAGTATTTCTTTCATGCTGCCATCTGGGACAGTCAATCAAGATATGTTTGATTGTTATTGAGATGTTACATCTTTCACAAGTTATTGGATTTTTGTGTGGAGTTGACATCAGAAATCTTCCCATTTTCCATGCCTTTACTCCGCCTTTATTTTTACTATGACCTTCCCAGTCCCTCCTTAAACCCTCCTTTATCACGCCCCTCCCCCCCTCTCTCTCTCTTTCTCTCTTTCTCTCTCTCTCTCGCATTGTCTTACGAGTCATTTACACCACTGCTCCACGACTGCAGTATCCAATTTTTTTCGAGAAAGGATAAATTATTGTTATTATCTAAATAGTTTAGCCAGACCACTGGCGAGAAAGGATAAAAGTTTATAGGATGCTTAAAAGGTAAAGAAGTTTACGTAATATCTCATGTAGATAAATGGTGAGGAAACAGTAACAGTAATAATTCAGAAGAAGAAGAAGAAGAAGAAGAAGAAGAAGAAGAAGAAGAAGAAGAAGAAGAAGAAGAAGAAGGAAAACTAGAAGAAGAAAGGGTAAAGGAAAATGTTTTCATAATTTTTAATACGACTCCGGATGAAATAAAAACTTTATGTTTCTGGAAGAGAAAGAAGCAGAAAAGGCAAGTGCATAAAGAGCATTTGCTTTAATAAGTCTTAAGCATCTCAGGCAAAATTTACATTGCAATTAAAATCTCAAAGAGAATTTCTTATACCTCTCCTAAGTGGTAGTAGTATTAAACGGGATTTGCCTTTGAAAAGGCTATCCTGAATTCCTCATGAAACAAACCCGACATGACCGACTCCAATTCGCTGTCCCTATAACGGCACTCCCAGAGCCCCCTCCTTCCCTCACTCAACCCTCAAACCATTTCAGCAAATTGAATCCCAGATGTTACTATTAGCTCCAGGTGATTCTCTCATTAAGCAATGGAGGAAGGAAGGTTTCACTTGGGAGACAGGAGGCGGGGTGAGGGGGAATGAGAGGGGAGGGCGAAATGGGACCTTGTGGCGACATTTCCAAGCGCCCAGATTCCAGACAGGGCCACTGGAAGCAAGGGTAAGAGGTAGAGGAAATCTGCCATCTTCTGCACCTAGGGACCCGTATCTCCCAAACGTAAAACGCTTAAACGTCTTCTTCTTTGTAGAAAACCGGAGAAAGTTTCTTTTTCATTTTAGTTTTCAAAATGGAAAAATGTTTATTAGTAAAGTGAAATGGTTTACTTATTTTGTTGTCAGTCAAAGGTATTTTGGATGTCTGTACTAATATGCTCATTTACATTACTGTTGTAAAAGTATATCTGAGCACTGGTAAATGCACAAGGAAATTATACATATATATATATATATATATATATATATATATATATATATATATATATATATATATATATATATATATATATATATATATGTAAAGGCCATTTCTGAGCCTATACTTGATTTAAGTCTCTGTTTTATGAACAGAGGTTTGATCTCGCTTATCCCGAGACATTGTGTGATAGCAGTAACGTAAGCCGGCATCATAGGTTATATCTTTCCCTAACAAAAATCTGAGGACTACTGGAATGAGATACTAAGTACAAAACTAAAACCCTTTATTGACAAAAATCAACGAAAAATAACTTCTTAAAAATTACGAAGAATGAAATCCAATGTTTCACACTACCAGAAAATCTTCTAAGGAAATAATGCTCCAAAATCATAAACACTCAAATACCCAAGGGAATACAGAAAATAACTCATCTGTCAAATCATGAACAGGTCAATCAGTAAAACAGGTCATCTCAAATGTCATACCACTCTCATCCTTATAGGAGGGAGAGAGGAAAAAGGAATAGGAATGGAGTGGAACAGAAATACCTGTGAAAGAAGAAACGTCACATTAAAAATGTAAAAAATTGCAGAAATACATCTTCCAGTGTCACAGGAGATACCGTGTGCTCACAGTTCTGAAAAACAAAGTCTAAAAACGTATATGAATTCTTACTCACTCCACAAGTCCTCTGGGACAGTCTCCATGTGAAAAATCACTCACATCTTCAGACACACACAAATCGGATCTCACAAGTCCAATTCGAACAACGGTTCCTCCCATTATATTCATTATGTAACGCACGAACGAACGTACTTTTGTATGACATCATTCGAGGTCAAAGTTCGGCAAGACACGCCTCTGTATTTCAAGGCGTCACTATCGACATGCATCCTTCAAAACCGGATTTTGTAACTGGTTCAGCTTCTAGAACGTTCTTTGCTGAAAACGCATTTGCCAGCCCGTGTCTTGTCACCAAGGAGCCTTTTGCGACTTCCTGTGGTATGCGAATGTTTCAGCACTTTCCTATCTGCTGCGTGTAGTGAAAATGGACCCTGCGAATAGCTGACCCAACTTTTCAAAGGTCACCTTCGCGAGCCTTTACATACATATATGGTGAAGGTGGTGTTAACCTTCCGGTTCCTAGCAAATCTTACTGGGAAGAAGTTGCTAGCTCCATGACTTTCCTAACTTGTCAGCACCTCACCATAGTCAGCTAACTGCCTGGTATACAATTTACTGCATAAGTAAACAAAGCCACGATGGAATTCACAGAAACTGACATCTGTAAGTAACCCATAACTCCCGGTGGGATTTATATCATGGCTCTTGTAGATTCATATTTTCTAAAGATGTTTAGACATGTTCTCCATTTTGGAACATGGAAAGTAATTAGGAAATAATGAAGGGAATTCTTCTCTTATAACAGGTCTCGAACCTCGGGCATGAAGAGCAGAGCTCCATCATCATACCCATTGAAACAACTAATCTTATCTTCTCATATATACAACAGGGACTGGTGAGTACCTTATACTGGGATATATACCAGTGCATGCTCGTTTCTGCAGCATCCTGTAGGTGTAGATATTGTTAGTGTTGAAAGGCCTGGTGTAGACCTCAGGTTACCTCAATCGTATGTTTCTTATACAGTCCCTGAGTAATGACTTATCATTATGCATGTAAATGTCTGTGCCTTCATATCAGACATATTTACCTCAGTAAGATTGTCTTAATTTAGTTTGTGCAAAGTGGAGTTGAAACAATAATGGTTATCGACGCCTTCAATAGAAGCATTAATTCGATGTAAGTAACCTACGTATGTTAAAGAGTCCTTGGTCATGTTTGAGGACAAGCTATTGAACTCCTCATGGGCAAACAAAAAAACTCAAATAGGTTTGCCCACTTCCTAGCTCTCTGCAGCATTTCACTTTCACTCTTCTTCTTTGCAGATCCGTTACAGTAATCTGATGTGGTCAACATCTCGTCTATTCGGTGTTCACTTTACTTTCGACAAAGTAGATATGTTTTTGTTTTGGTTAGTTTATTTGCTTGTCATCTTTGTTTCATAGCACGACCAAAGCAAAACGTTGCTTTCTATTTCGAACAAAATTAGACCGAAGGTGGTCTTTGTGACTTTCAGCATGTGATTAGGTCTTGTAAGTGATCTGGATGTTTCTTCAGACTTGGCTAAGGTTTGTAGGCTCCAAAATCTCGTGTTGATTGATAGATTGGAGTATCTTCGCTGCTACTTGCAGCCTCTGGCTCATCTCTGGTGCCACACAGGTCAGTGATTATGTAGCTGATGTTGTTCAACCTTTGGATGTGCCACAGTCTTTATAACATGGCCCTCTAGAGTCTTGGGTTAGAGTTCCCTTGCTAGATGGTCATATCATATTCTTTTTTTTTTTTAATTGATCTATTAACTTATACATTGTGTTTAATCACCTGTGTAGCTATTTTCTTCCAGGGATGTTTGCGAAGTAAGTTAGTCTTTCAGCATAATCCCAAATAATAATAATAATAATAATAATAATAATAATAATAATAATAATAATAATATGAAGGAAATACACACTATCTTGAACAGGTCTTATTGAAAAGGATGGCTGTATTATGTAAATTTATCTTATACAGGATCTTTTTCTATTTTCCTTATAATTCGCTTTTCAGGCTCAGCGATGTTGGTCAGCGACTGGCCAATATTCATATTGGAAAAAGCATAGTGTGTTGACTGCGGGAAGTCTTTTATTGAAATATTCAATCAGAAATCTGTGGAATCCTTCGTCGTCCGCGTTCAGGTTCTTCTACTTCGGGTCGTGGTACCATTGACATGTTTCGACCATCTCGTTGGTCATCTTCTGGACGTGGCTGAGAAGGATCTGGAGAAACAAGGCGCTTGGGTGGGTATTTATAAGGGGGTCTTGATCGGTGATGAATTATGATTGGCTGCCCGGGGCAGGTCATCTTGGGAGGAGCCTTCTCTCCCACACTGATGTTTGGGGCTCGTCTTGCGTGCAAGTGGCATTGTAGTGCTGGGGATGAATAGGAAAATTTCAATCGCTCGTTCGCTATGGGGGTCACTCGGTGCAGGTCTCCTGGCGGCCGTGGGGATAAGAAAGGTTTCCTGCATGATGTTGAGGGCGGTCAGTAGTTCAGATTATTATTTCCATATTCGTGATTAAATATTTTCTTGCAATTCTCTGGTTATGGGCCATCCTGGCATGGTTAAAGATGGCTCCCTCTTGGGCGTGGCAGGAAATCCTCTTGGAGAAACGCATGGCGGTCATACCAATGTAAGAACCTAGGCATCTTCAGACGGGGCATGAATACCAGTATACCACATTGATTTTCTTCAAGGGGTCCTGCTGAGGGTGGGCTGGATTGTTATGCATCACCAGGCTGCTTGTCTTTTTGCTCTTGTAATAAATGACCAGATGAATATTCTTACTGCGGTCAATGGGGCAGACATTATCCTCGATGATGTTCTTGAGGGCACGTTCATCATTTATGATGAAATTGTCCTTTACAAAAGAGCTCTATGTGTTTAGGGCCATCAGGGTGAGATTACGGGCTGCTCTATGAGCAAGAGCCCGTGCTGGCATAAGGCCAGCTTAATCAAAAAAAAAAAAAAAAAGAGGCCATCAAGGCGAGGTTCCTGCCACTACCATTTATCGATGTTCGCCTTGATAGATTCTTCTATATTTCGGTTTCGGTGACCATTGTCGAAGAGGGTCTGGATTACACGTTCCATTTCTTCATGTGTGTCATTCCAGGAGGAGCAGTGCAAGAGGGTCCTCCTGATGTAGGTGTTGATGGTGGAGCACTTATACCTCTCGGGGCACTCGCTCGCCCCATTCATACACATGCTTAGGTTTGTCTACTTCGTGGAGACCTTCATAGAGAAAGAGGCCTCTCTCTCCTCCACAAGGACGGCAAGGAAGGAGAGGCAGCGGTTTTGGCTATGTTTGATGGTGAAACTGAGGCAGCTATGGTTGTGGACAACACGCCTCAGGTTCTCGATCTCCTCTTGCGAATGTGCGTTGACGAGGGTATTGTCAATGTAGCGCATGCACATCCTTGGCTGGTCTATGTCTTCAAATACCCTTTGCTCCACAGTGCCCATATAAAAATTGGCGAAGAGGACTCCAAGGGGAGAACCCATCACCATCCCGTCGATCTGGGCGTACATACAGTATGGCCACGATGGTTAGAGAAAGGGGCCTTTTTAGTGCATATTTCCAGGAGGGTGGAGAGGGCATGCTCAGGGATGTTCCATGGCAGAGTGTTGTAGCTCATCGATGGACTGGTTAAGCAACATTGGGGCTGGTCAGTCACTGGATGGGTGACCGCTCTCCTCGGTGCTGACTTCTTGAGAAGGGATCTTTACCATAATTTCCTCAGTCTACTCAGCTGTAAATCAGTACCTATCCTCGATGGGGTAGGGTCCAACTATGGGTTAAATAGCAAATCTCAGCAATGATGGAAAGAAACGAAAGAATATACGACAACAACGTAAATAGAACCTCTGGCAACAGAGGAGCTTCGTCTGGCAGCCAGATATACAACCCAATCAATGGGGAGGACGGTCACGTACTTGGAGCTCGTAATCCAGCAACTGACCACCACGACAGTAACCAGCAACCAGAGACTGGAGCTACAGAGGCAAACCAGAAGAAGAAATCGACAAGAGAAGAAAATAAGGAAATATGGCGATGCTACATCAGAAGCAACCCAACAGAAAGAGGATATAGAAGAAGACTGATCACCATCTGGAATGAGAGAAATACTCCCACCCCCTCAAACAGAACAGAGGCTGGCAGCCCAAGTAATGAACATAAAAAAAATGAACTGGCTCTCCATAACAGAAAGAGGGGAACTGGAATGAGAAATAACACCCAGCAACGAAGGACAAGAAGACAAACTAAGAGACAATGACACAGAAAACAACGCGAATGATGAGCTACCAAACAACGACACACGAGGAAACGCCGAAGATGTAACAGAGAGGTCGGAATGGGTGGAAAAGATCAGACAATGGATGAAGCCAGATACAGAAAGAACAAAGATCCTCTCCATGAAAGCCTACAACACAAGGAAATTAAGGGAAAAAGCAAGTGAAGCTAATGAAATAATGAGACTAATCCACACCACCAGTATCACAGAAACAAATAACCTGGCATGTGCAGGAGCAAGACTAGTAGTAGAACTCATGGGGATACAAACACCAACACCACCATCACAACCAACCCAACAGAAACCAAAACAGCAACCACCTTGGAAAAGGTGCCTGGAAAAACAAATCATTGCGATGAGATCTGACTTGAGTAAACTGAAAGAGATGGCAGAAAAGAGGCTAAGAAGCAAGAAAACAAGAGTGGAACTGAATGAGAAATATAAAGTACAGGAGAAGGGACTAAACAACACAATAGAAGATATAAAACAGAGGCTTAAAGCCAAAGCACATAAGATCCAACGGTACATGAACAGGAATAAAGGATACCAATAGAACAAACTCTTTGGAACCAACCAGAAAAGACTATACAGCCAACTAAGAGGGAAAGACAGCCACCAGGAAATTCCTGAAGTTGAACCAAGTAAGAGACTCGTAAAACATATGGAGCAATCCAGTATCACACAACAAACATGCAACATGGCTTCAGGAAATCAAGGCAGAAGAAATGGGGAGAATAAAACAAAGATTCACCGAGATCACGACAGACACAGTCTGATACCAACTAAAGAAAATGCCCAACTGGAAAGCCCCAGGTCCTGATGAAGTCGATACTGGGTCAAAAACTTCAAGGCCCTACACCCACGAATAGCAGAATACCACCTGCCTACCAATAATGTGGAAGTTACAAACAGGTATCATCAGTGAAAGGCTATACAACTACTAAGAGGATACAAACACCATCCCCCACCAACAGAAAGGCTGCAGGAGGAATGTAGGGGCACAAAAGACCAGCTCCTAATAGACAAAATGGTAATGAAGAATAGTATGAGAAGGAGAACCGACCTAAGCATGGCATGGATTGACTACAAGAAAGCCTTCGACGTGATACCGTACATGTGGCTAATAGAATGCCTGAAAATACATGGGGCAGGGGAAACCACCATCAACTTCCTTAACCCTCTGGTGATCCAATGACGCAAAACCACATCAATAAATTTTTTGACGTAAGTGCTCCGATGACGCGATTTTCGCGTCATCCGTGAGTTATTTTCGGGGAAATTCACCAAAAAAAAAAAAAAAAAGTCATCCGAAGAAAACGAGGGCTGCGCCATTGTGTGGGCAAATCTTGGACCAACAAGAAAACGTAAACAGGAAACCGATAGGTATCGCGCTTGCGCCGCGGTCCTCCCCCCCCCCCCCCAAGCACTTATCCTCCTGTTTTGGCTGAGTTCAACACGTCACTTTAGCACTCACGTTTTTTGCTTTGTCGTCATTTATCTGCGTTTGTGAAGTGCTTTCGCTTTTGTTATTGTTATAAAAGTGTTTGCAAGTGATTGTTGAGTATTTGAATAATATTTAAAGTGGTTTTCAATAAGATAAATAGTGAAGAATTTACTTTTTTACATATATTTCTGCCTTTCAACAACGTTTCCGTCTTTCAGCTTCAATTGCTTAATTTTTTCTGGGAACACTTATTGCTTTTACGTGGGCTATTTATAGAAAATTTATTCAGCTTTCCATTGCAATTTCCACTTTTTTCTTAGCGTTATTCATTACCGAGTAATTACGACAAATGTAAGCGTAAATATGAGCGCTCGAGAACCCAGTCAAGCCGCCTAATTCGGCCTAGGGTTTACAAGTGCATGAATAATTTTTTGTACGCCAGTTTGTGCATCTGTAAATAACTTCAATGTGCATGTATTATATATAATTCGAACGGCCATTCTTTGTTCTTTATCGTACTGAATGGCAAAATGTAAAAATATCAACGTTTCTATATAAAAATCTTTAGCGAACAATTGACTTTATGTGAAAAAACAAAACTTACGTCTTTGAGCTTCAATTGCTCAATTATTTACTGGAAACGCCTATCGAGTTTAGGTAATATATATATAGGAAATTTATTCAGCTTTCCATCACAGTTTTTTTTTCTTTTTTGCTAGCATTATTTATTACCGAGTAATTACGAAAAGTGTTAGCGTATATATATATGTAGTTCAGCCGGAATTTAAGCATGCGTAGATAATTTTTTGTACACCTGTTTGTGCATCTGTAAATAACTTCAATGTGCATGTATTATATATCATTCGAACGGCCATTCATTGTACTTTATCGTGCTGAACAGCAAAATGTAAAAATATCAACATTTCTATATGATAATCTTTGCCGTATATTTTCTTAGAAAAAAAAGATTGTCCGTAATCTAACGACAATTGCTCAATTTTATTCTAACAATACATATATCTTTATTTTGTATCGTTTTATAGAAAGTTTATTCAGCTTTCTAATGCCACCTTTATTTTTCTTCTATCTTTATTCCTTACTTAGGTACGATACGAAACGAAAATATAAGTAGGTTGGAAAATCTGAAAATTGCACTCCGTAAAAAATTAGCATTTTTTAATCGGTAACAGGAAATTATCAAACACATTTATAGCAAAATGGTTGCTTCAACGTGGAAGTTCAAACATTTCCACATAATTTACGTGTAAAATAAACTCCCCAAACCTAATTATTATATTTTTTATGATTTCAAAAAAATATCTACGATTTTCCTTGAATTTTTCACGTTCATCGCGTCTTTTTTATTATTTCTAAGCCTTGCAAAGATTTTCTGATTGCTTTAGGAAAAAATTCAATCATCTGCCGACATTATAAAGCAAACCAGTAGCCTATATCAGTTATAGTTTGGACGTATCGATTTTTACAAAGAAACTTCCACACAAGCCTCACTTTTCCCTCCACGGCATAAGTCGTGTACCAGGTAGCGCTATAGGAACCCCCGTAAGCGCGAGATGGTTAAAAATACAATGCGCAACTGGAATACAACACTTAAGCCTCGTTGACACGGGGCTAGTTTAGCAGCCGCTAGTACTAGGGACCTGTGGACTGCCCCTCTACTTGCCCAGTGTCAACGAAAAGTTAGTAAGCTTGCCACTTGCTGGGATAGTCCAGGATAGTGGCAAGTGAAGTTGATGTCCCGGCTACTTTACTCGCTACTTGCCGGTCACGTGACCAACTAGCAGCCACAACTGTCCATGTGTCAACGCCAAGTTGCTGCTTTGCTGGACAGTTGTCATCACCCTCCCCGAACGCAAGCATGCACGAGAAGTGGAGTCCAAATGAAATTTCCACGTTTTTGGGAATTTATGAGGGATATGAATGCCTGTGGGATATAAGGCACATTGATTACATGAACAGAAACAAGCGTGACATGGCAATGAATATGTTAGCCAAAGCTTTGATGAAGGAAGGCCTTCATGTTCCCAACATTGAATTTTTAAGAAAGAAAATTAAGGTTATTAAAAATGTTTATAGACAAGAACTTTAGGCAAAAACTTTGAAATAGTGGAGGCCAGCACCCTGAAGAAGTATGCAAGTGATGCAATACTATCCCCACTTGCCAAAAACCGCAAGGTTATTTCAATTTTAATCCATGCTGGGACGGCGTTTCTCATCGGTATGTCCTTTGTAGATATGTGAGGCTCCACCAAATATAGCAGTTCCTCAAACGTCTGCACATCCATGCGCATATGTCTTTTACATTCTGTAGGAACTTCAGTAGCTAATTCAGTAAGTAGTGTACTGGAGCCTCCTAAACTTTCTCTCCGCTGAAGCCACTTCCTCACCCATATTGTACGTTTTTTCTTCCTTTTGTTATTCACAATTATTTCTAATTCCTTTGCCAAAACAACAACTGCAGCATCAATTGCTACATCCATGTCACTGGACATCTTGATGGCTACTGGCTGCAAATACTTTCCCGCCAAACTATCCTAGTGTCAGCACTTACTTGCCGGGTAAGTTAACTTGTAACTAGCACTAGCGGCTGCTAAACTTGTCCCGTGTCGATGAGGCTTTACAGGCTCTGGGATAACACTAGCAGAGGCTAACATCAGGAGAGGGATCTTTCAAGGTGACTCACTGTCCCCACTACTCTTCATAGTAGTCATGATTCCCATGACAAAAGTACTGCAGAAGATGGATGCTGGGTACCAACTCAAGAAAGGAGGCAACAGAATTAACCATCTGATGTTCATGGACGACATCAAGCTGTATGGTAAGAGCATCAAGGAAATAGATACCCCAATCCAGACTGTAAGGACTGTATCTGGGAACATCAGGATGGAGTTTGGAATAGAAAAATGCACCTTGGTCAACATACAAAAAGGCAAAGTAACAAGGACTGAAGGCATAAAGCTACCAGACAGGAATAGCATCAAACATAGATGAGACAGGATACAAATACCTGGGAATAATAGAAAGAGAGGATATAAAACACCAAGAGATGAAGGACAAGATCAGGAAAAAATATATGCAGAGACTTAAGGCGATACTCAAGTCAAAACTCAAAGCTGTAAACATGACAAAAGCCATAAACACATGGGCAGTACCAGTAATCAGATACAGCACAGGAGTAGTGGAGTGGACAAAGGCTGAACTCCACAGCATACACCAGAAAACTAGAAAACACACGACATTACACAAAGCACTACATCCAAGAGCAAACAAGGCCACAGAATTCTGTTGGCCTTGAGAGCAAATACAGACAGGCTATACATAACATGAAAGGAAGGGGGAAGAGGGCTACTAAGCATAGAGGACTGCATCAACATCGAGAGCAGAGCACTGGGGCAACATCTGAAAACCAGTGAAGACGAGTGACTAAGGAGCGCATGGGAAGAAGGACTGATAAACGTTGACGAAGACCCACAAATAAACAGAGACACGGGAATGAAAAACAGAACAGAGGAATGGCACAACAAACCAGTGCATGGACAGTATGAGATAGACAAAAGAGCTGGCCAGCAATGAAACATGGCAATGGCTACAGAGGGGAGAACTCAAGAAGGAAACAGAAGGAATGCTAACAGCAGCACAAGATCAGGCCCTAAGAACCAGATATGTCCAAAGAACAATAGATGGAAATAACATCCCACCCACATGCAGGAAGTGCAATGTGAAAGACGAGACCATAAACCACATAGCAAGCGAATGTCCGGTGCTTGCACAGAACCAGTACAAAAAGAGGCATGATTCAGTAGCAAAAGCCCTCCACTGGAGCCTGTGCAAGAAACACCAGCTGGCTTGCAGTAATAAGTAGTACGAACACCAACCTGAGGGAGTGATAGAAAACAATCAGGCAAAGATCCTCTGGGACTATGGTATCAGAACAGATAGGATGATACATGCCAATAGACCAGATGTGACGTTGACTGACAAAGTCAAGAAGAAAGTATCACCCACTGATGTGGCAATACCATGGGACACCAAAGTAGATGAGAAAGAAAGAGAAAAAATTGATAAGTATCAAGACCTGAAAATCGAAATATGAAGGATATGGAATATGCCAGTGGAAATTGTACCCATAATCATAGGATCACTAGGCACGATCCCAAGATCCCTGAGAAGGAATCTGGAAAAACTAGATGCCAAAGTAGCTCCAGGACTCATGCAGAAAAGTGTGCTACTAGAAACAGCGCATATAGTGAGAAAAGTGATGGGCTCCTAAGGAGGCAGGATGCAACCCGGAACCCCACACCATAAAAACCACCCAGTCGAATAGGATGACTGCGACAGACAAAAAAAAATAAATAAATAAATAATAATAATAATTCCCTCGTCGGTTATTTAGTCATACACTACTTCAGAATTCTCCCCAAGAAAGATTTAGGGAAGGAAACGATTACTCAGGACGCACCAAGTTATTCTCATAGATCCCAAACGGAGCAATGACGCCAGAAACTTGAGTCAAATCTAAATGATTCGGAAGGGGTAAAATGAAAAGAAGAAGAAGAAGAAGAAGAAGAAGAAGAAGAAGAAGAAGAAGAAGAAGAAGAAGAAGAAGGGGTTTCGTGAAATGGAATCTTCTTTAATGGCTTTAAGTGCACTGGATAATATTTCATTGCATGAACTAAGGAGATGAAGGAAAGCTATTGAATGGTTTCATCTACAGATGTACAATTGGACTGAGTACAGATCACTCACCTCTGGCATGTTTTTCTTTTCTCTCTCTCTCCCTTGTTTTTCTCCTCAGGCTACAACCAACAACAGTTACTAATAACAACGTACATCATTCAATGCTCAGGTCAACAGAGGCATACTGTAGTTTTTAATTTTTTTTAAAGGGAAAGCGCCCATAATTTTATAAACCTAAATCTGCCATGTGATAAATTTGACTTAGACAATCTTATGGAGAAAATGTATCAAAGTGACCAGAGGGGTTTCCAATATGAATAAAATCATAAACTATGTAAATAAAGGCAAAATTGAGGAAAAAAATTAGTGATGAGTTGAACCAAAAATAGATTCCTAGCTCTTCTCCAGGTTTGGTTGAAATGACAATTAAACGAAACATGTTTCACAGCTGGTCGAAATGAAGACATACAACTGAAACATGTTTGATTAGGCTGAAATGATGGCAGTCAAAAGAAACATGTTTCACAGCTGGTCAAAATGAAGACAATTAACTGAAACATGTTTGATTGGGCTGAAATGATGACAGTCAAAAGAAACATGTTTCACAGCTGGTCAAAATGAAGACATTTAACTGAAACATGTTTCATTGGGCTGAAATGATGACAGTCAAATGAAATAGTTTTGCAGCTGGTCGAAATAAAAATAAACATATGAAACAGTTTCGCAAATTTTCAAAATAAAAAAAAGTGAAACGAAACACGTTTTGCAGTTGGTCGAAATGAAAAAAGTGAAACTAAACACATTTTGCGGTCGCTCGATATAAAGACAGTTAAACGAAACACGTTTCGCAGTTGGTTGAAATGAAGACAGTCATTATTTTGAAACGTTTAGCATGTGGTCAATATGAAGACAGTCAAACGAAACACGTTTCGTAGCTGGCAGAAATGAAGACAGTCCAACTAAACACGTTTCAAACCTGATCGAAATGAAGACAGTTGAACGAAACACGTTTCGCAATTGGTCGGAATGATGTCAAACGAAACATATTTCGTAGCTGATCGAAATGAAGCCGATCAAATGAAACACGTTTCGCAGCTGGCCAAAATGAAGATAACTAAATACGAATTGTACTATTAGAATTTTACATTCCTTCACTATTCTGCTTTAAAGACCATCAAAAACTCCTGTACGCCAACATTCCCCTGTGGGTATTTAATCACCGGATCCAGTAACTAATTCCCCTGAATTCCCCAACGAAATCATGAATAATCCAACTTTTGAATTCCACGTCCTTTGAAGCATTCCCGAGAAGCCTCCTTCGAAGTATCGTCAAGGGAATTTTATTTGCCCAACATTTTCCACATGGAAACAAGAGAGAGAGAGAGAGAGATTCCAGAAGCATAAAGCAAGATCAGTAGACTTGGTAAATCGCTTTTTATTTACAGCCCCATCAGAGAGAGAGAGAGAGAGAGAGAGAGAGAGAGAGAGAGAGAGAGAGAGAGAGACAGACAGACAGACAGAGACAGAGAGACAGATTTATACATAAGACATAAGTGGTGAGTATAACTGTGTCAGTTAATCCTTTTTAATATTTACTGTCTTAGAGAGAGAGAGAGAGAGAGAGAGAGAGAGAGAGAGAGAGAGAGATTTACGCAAATAGTGAGTGCAACCTTTGTAAGTCGATCCGTGTTTATATTTTCTCTCCTAGAGAGAAGAAGCAGCAGAAGAAGAAGGAAGAGGAGGAGGAGGAGGAGGAGGAGGAGGAGGAGGAGGAGGAGGAGGAGGAGGAGGAGGAGGAGGAGGAGGAGGGAGGGAGGGGGTTAGGGAGGGAGAGCGAGAGAGAGAGATTTACACAAATAGTGAGTATAACCTTGCAAGTCGATCCGTGTTTATATTTTCTGTCCTAGAGAGAGAGAGAGAGAGAGAGAGAGAGAGAGAGAGAGAGAGAGAGAGAGAGAGAGAGAGAGAGAGAGAGAGGAGGAACTTTGAACCAAAAGAACTTGATAAACCAACGACTGAAACCAACTGGAACTGGCTACGGTATCCAAGCCTTGTTCGACTACCAATATCTATCCCTGTAACGAATCTACCCTCTCCCCTCCTACCTTCCCTTCCCCTCCTCCCTCCACCCCACCCCCCGGTTTTTTTTCCCTGAAATGGAGGATCCTTTATAGTGCAGCAGATAATTGCATATTTCATAAGAATCGTTCAGATAGTGAAACAAGCATGAAATTTTGCACAAGTGCTCTTTAAAGTTCCCTCTATCAGAAAAGGGCGCTGGCCACGCAAAAAATTTAATATGGCGGCCAAATTCCAAGATGGCGGCCAGTATCGACAGATTTTGGCTAATTTTTCACTAGAATGGCATGTATTTGCTTCTAGCAATATGGTAAAGCTCTTCCATACTATTTCTTGTGAATATTATGTTTCTGTAGCTTCCCAGTACAGTTTACCTTTAAATATGGGGGCTATATGGCTGCCAAGAAAAGGTAGAAACAATAATTATAATGAGAAATAATGCCCGTTCAACAATTATCGTTTTAAGCATGGATCTTGGTTTCTGTGGTTTTAGATCCTAATGAGGCCATCTCTTTCGAATAACTCATCAATTTTGAAGGAAAGTTAATAAATGTAAAAGAGTGTATGTCTGCACACAACCAGGGCACACTGGTGACATCACTGCTGTGTAACTCAGCATGGGGTTCAGTGCCAGCTAATCCAGCTTTACTAATCCTGTAGTCTTAGACTAGTAGTTGTAGTATAGTTTAGTTTAGTGTCCAAAATGCTTTCTAACAGCCCCAGACCAGCTATAGTTAGATAGCCGCACCTGAATAGACAGGATGTGCCAGCGCGGGAGAGCCGAGCCAAGGGTATGGGGGCTGTACATGATGGTTCATGTACTTACCCGGATGGTGTACAGATCACACGGGACTTAAATGGCACTGGATGAATGATCGGGCTAGGTGTAGGAGACCGAACCTAGTTGAATCCCATACAGGAATGTGTGCTTTGTTTAAGGTGGTAAAAGGATAACCCCTCGGCCTTAATCAAAAGTGAAATCATGGCAGAATGTGATGCCAATCCAATATTGAGCAGTAGAAAAACAAACTGGAGTTTGTGTTGTCTTTGTCAGAAGGACAAAAGAGGTGAGCACTTGACATCACCTCCAAGTCATCATGTCCTAGACCATGATGGGTACACAATGCTGGCAAGGGACATTCCCATGTTCAGTGAAATTAATGAAATGCCACTGATAATGGATCCAGCAAGGCTGGATGAAGGTGATGGCATAGAGGCCACTCTCAGGAAAAATGCAGCAAAATACCATGTGAACTGTCGCTTGTTGTTTAACAACACTAAACTGGACCGTGCAAGAAAGCAACAATCCAATGACCAGACCAGCAACACTGAGACTAGTCGTGCAAAACTGCGCCGAACCAGTCATGACAATGAAGTTTGCATTTTCTGTGAGAAAGTGGCACCTGCATCTGATCTCAGACAGGCTAGTACTAAGGGCCTTGACTTGAAATTGCGTGAATGTGCAGAGATACTTAGTGATGGCAAGCTCCTTGCTAAGTTGACTGGTGGGGATGTCATTGCACAGGAGTTTAAGTATCACCATGCCTGTCTTTGTGCCCTCTACAACAGAAAAAGGTCCTACCTGAGGAGCCTTGAGAAAGACCAAGGTAGCACTGAGTCAGAATCAGATGTGTATCCACTAGTTCTGTCAGAACTGATGACATACATTGTTGAAAACAACCTTTGTTCAGATGATCCAGTCACATTTCGGCTGGCAGATATTTGCCACCTCTACCAACAACGTCTGGAACAATTAGGTGTAGAGTCACCAAGTGTAAATTCCACGAGACTCAAAGACAAACTTCTGGCAGAAATTCCAGAACTTGAGGCTCATAAATCTGGCAGAGATGTATTACTTGCATTTCAAAAGGATGTGGGAAAAGCACTTGCTCAATCATCTGATCTTTCAGAGGCAGTTATCATTGCTAAAGCAGCAAATATTCTCAGAAAGTCTATACTTGATCATCAGTCACGGTTTGATGGCACATTTTCTGAGGCTTGTGTACGAAATTCTGTGCCTCCTCTCCTGCTCCAGTTTGTAGGGATGGTTGAGCATGGGGCTGACATCAAGTCACAGTTACGATTTGGAGCATCAAAGTCAGACCAGGCCATTGCACAGCTCATGCAGTTCAACTGCTACTCCCCGATACAAAGAGGAGCAACAACTCATAGACACTCCAAAGACAGAGAAACACCATTCCCAGTTTACATGGGACTCTCAGTCTATGCCAAAACCAGGAAGAGAAACCTGGTTGAAATGCTACATCAGTATGGCCTCAGTATCTCTTATGACAGAGTACTGGAGGTCTCTGCACAGTTAGGAGATGCCACAGTTAGCAAATATGTGGAGGAGGGTGTGGTCTGTCCCCCAGTACTGCGAAAAGGGTTGTTCACCACTGCAGTGATGGACAACATCGACCACAACCCATCTGCAACTACTGCCACTACCTCCTTCCATGGAACTAGCATCTCCATATTTCAGCACCCCACCAAGGAGAACACTGGACAGGAAAGACAGCAACTAAAGTTTGCACCTGAGAAAGTGAGGTCGGTGCCTGAATTGCCGGACACATTCACAAACATCTCACCAGCTTCCTTTCAAACAAAGAACCCTGTGCCACCAAACACTGCAATACCAAAGCCACCCACAGATATCTTGGGGCCACAGCTTGCACTGGAGTATCAGTGGCTAGACAAGGTCATAGTCACCCAGGAAATAGATGATGCAGTGAATCTGACGTGGTCAGCTCATCACGCTTCAATGAAGAGAAGCCCAGAATTTGAAGTAACCATAACTTCATTGCTTCCTCTCCTGCGTGATCAGGCTCATTCTGTTGCTACGATCAAACACGTGATGCAGAAAGTGCAGGATGTCACTGATTTTCTGAACCCTGGCCAGATACCCATAATCACAGCTGATCAGCCAATCTATGCCGTAGCAAAGCAGGTGCAGTGGCAGTGGCCTGATCAGTATGGCGAAGACAAGTATCTGGTAATGTTTGGTGGTCTGCACATTGAGATGGCAGCAATGACATCTCTTGGTACTCTTCTTCATGGCAGTGGTTGGACAGGAGCTCTGGTGGAGGCAGGAGTTGCTTCATCTGGAACTGCAGAATCCTTCCTGTCAGCTGCAAGTGTAACCAGGACACGGCAGATGCACCAGGTTACAGCCTCTAGTTTGTACAAACTCCTGAGGACAGCATACACTGACTACTGTGCTGAGAAAGCAAACAACAATGAGCAGGCATTAGAGTTTGAGGAGTGGTGTGACCTTCGAAGACAGCAGAGTCCACAGTTCCACTTCTGGCACATGGTGTTGTCTATGGAACTTGTGATATTCCTACTGATCAGGTCCTTCCGTGAGGCCAATTTTGTCCTCTACTGCCAGGCATTGCATGAGCTGATACCCTACTTCTTTTCCAACAATAATACAAACTATGCTCGTTGGCTGCCTATTCACCTCAGGGACATGCTTACCCTAGAGAGTTCACACCCAGAGTTGCACAAGGAGTTCAAGGCTGGCAACTTTGTTGTGCACAAGACCAGTCGCCAGTTCTCAGCAATGGCTCTTGACCAAGCTCATGAGCAGACCAATGCCTTTATAAAGGCTGATGGCGGAGCCATTGGGCTGACTGAAGATCCGTCAGCACTCAGAAGATGGATGGTGGCTGGCCCAGAGATCATCCGCTTGGTGTCTGCATACGAAACAGAGGTTCAAAGTAAGGAGTCTAATGAGCAGACAACACACCATGAACAAACACCTCATGCGCAGAAGACATTCTTGGAGAGAGTCAGCAAGCTGTCATTGGCTTTGCAACACTTGGGAAGTCCTTTTCAGGAAGAGAGCCAGGATCTGTATTCCATTGACAACAAAGACATTGCCCACCCCAGCTCAGCAGAACTTCTACAGACACACCTTGACAGAGGCCGCACTAAATTTCAGAAGTTTTCAGACTCTTTGGCAAACAATGCAGTCTCCTTCTATGAGCCGATAAAGAAGAACAGAACTGACTTCTTCAGGCAAGAAGCTGCTCCTGTAGAACAGTCAAAGCAGAAACTTCTGAAGGAGGATTGCCAGCTTTTCTCAAAGCTATTTATA
Source organism: Macrobrachium rosenbergii (assembly GCF_040412425.1). Taxonomy (NCBI): domain Eukaryota; kingdom Metazoa; phylum Arthropoda; class Malacostraca; order Decapoda; family Palaemonidae; genus Macrobrachium; species Macrobrachium rosenbergii. The sequence continues at coordinate 24,399,248 of NC_089749.1, forward strand.
TCCTGTCAGAGCCGTGAATGTGATCTGCAGGAATTCTTCCAGCACGAGAATCAAACATTCCCAGCTTCCCTTAGTGAGGGTGGTAGGCTGTACACATGTCAGAAGTCTCAGCTGACCTCGGTCCTGGAGAGTCATGTTACACTAGAAGACAAAGAACCAAAGACTGATGTCCTCATTGTAGATGGATCAGCTTTGGTCCATGCCTTGCCACCAAAGAAAGGAAAGACCTTTGAGGGCTATGCACTTTGCGACTTCTTGCCTGTGATACAATCCTATAGCAGCAAGTACACATCATCACATCTTGTATTTGATGTATACAATACATCCAGCCTCAAAGCTGAGACCAGGCTCCAACGTGGTCAGGAGGAAGGCGCAAGGTGACAGACAAGAACACAATTCCATCCAACTGGCGCAATTTCCTAAGACACGATGCCAACAAGACAGAGTTGTTCCAGTTCCTGGCAGACAAAGTTGCCCAGATGTCTGCCACAAATGTTGTCATTGCCACGAAAGGGTCTGCTGTCCTCAGCACTCATGAGGCTAGTCTTCAGGGACTGGAAAAGTGCTCTCATGAGGAAGCTGACACCCGCATCTTTCTCCATGCCAAATATGCCACAGAACATGGAGCCAAGACCATCACGGTTAAAGCAAATGACACAGATGTTCTTGTCGTTGCAGTCAGTGCTTTCTCCACTCTCCACAATCTAGGGCTAGAGAAGCTATGGGTGGCATTTGGCCAAGGCCAGAGCCTGCGCTGGATTGCTGTGCATGACCTGTGCAACTCTCTGGGCCAGGAGAAGGTGAATGGCATGCTCTTCTTCCATGCGTTCACAGGCTGTGATACAGTGTCAGCCTTCTGGAGCAAGGGCAAGAAGACCGCCTGGCAGACATGGAACATCTTTCCAGAGGCCTCCACTGTGTTCTCCAAACTGAGTCACTACCCTCTCAGAGTGGAAGAGAGTGACCTGAAGGTCCTGGAGAGGTTTGTCATACTTATGTATGAAAGATCCAGCACTGTGGATGAGGCTAGACTTGATATGTTTGCCAGAAAACAAAGGGCATATGAGGCCATTCCACCAACCAGGGGAGCTCTCCTCCAACACACCAAGCGTGCTGCGTACCAGGCTGGTTGTGTGTGGGGGCAGGCCACCCAGTGTCAGCTACAGCCAGAGAACCCTGCTGAGTGGGGATGGCAAAAGTCTGGTGAAGCATGGCAAGTCCTCTGGACAACCAACTCGCCCTTAGCCAAGAGTTGCCAACAGCTTACCAAATGTGGATGCAAAGCAGGCTGTCGGGAAAGGTGCAAGTGCTACAAGCTGGGTCTTCCCTGCACAGCTCTGTGCACTTGCAAATGTGAAGTCTAGATAAATATTGCCCTCTCTTCAGTAGATAATCTAGCTTGAGCATCCAACGTGTCATGCTATGCCTACCTTCTTATCCTCGAATTTTTCAAAGGTGTAGGTTGAGAGACCTATACATAGATTGGTTGCGTTTAGTCCGTATTTCTCTTCTTTTCTTTTATGGTTACAGTCTTAGACACAATGTTGTATGTGACCATACCATTACTATTTCAGTTGAAAATAGCATATTAGTTAAACTGTCTGATCACATGAATATACCATTAAATAAAAACAGTTGGTCTCTATGTCTGCTAGCGCTGTGGATAGAAAAAAAAAACTTTTATGGCAACCATTTTGTACGCCATCTTGGTTACAATTCATTTAGTAAGGGTTTTCAATAAAATGTGTGGTATGGAACATTTTTATAACCTAAAAGTCGAGGTTTAAAAAAAAACTGGCATATTCCATCCAATAGATGCTCCCAAACCAGTGAATCTCAACATAGATGGCGGCCATTTTGAAAAATAGCCGCCATCTTGGATTTTCAGGTGGCCAGCGCCCTTTTCTAAGAGAGCGTAGTCTTAGGAATGTTTGTGCCAAATTTCATGCTTGTTTCACTATCTGAACGATTTTTACAGCAATCTGCTGCACTATTAGCCATGAAATGGTTATTAAGGACGCCGTTAAATCCAGGTAATTAAATTTTCGGTGCATTACTCGCCCTTCTTCCGAGAAGTTCCTGTAGAGTTTCGCCTACTCTGCTGCGCCGGGTGAAACCGACCGTCAAATTGGACGCCATGAAATTCTACAGACTCGTCTGAGAAGCTTCACCATGGTTTATGTCTTTCATTTCATTTATTCAATCGGTCGGTTTCCTCCTATCTCAGAGTTCTGTTGTCACTTATTTCGTTTATTTTCTATACAGACTAGAAGTCAGAAAAGGCTCCGGAACACTATCCTATGAGACACTAGACAGCTTAGGCCTAGGCTTACCAAAACGCCTTTAACGCCACTAATTTGTAGATATGAATCTATATAAATATATATACAGATATATATATATATATATATATATATATATATATATATATATATATATATATATATTTATTTTTATATTTATATATATATATATATATATATATATATATATAAATATATAATGCGTGCATGTGTGAGTGTGTGTGTGTGTATGTTTGTATATATTAATCGGGTCACTTATGGGACGGGAAGTGAGATAAGCTCATTGGTATATTAACGGCAGCCCGCCCATGTAAAACCTCAGTTACAAAAGTACTTAGGTTTCAGCTTCTCTTATGACTTGTGTGGGTCAGTTGATAGCGGCCTTGTCTTATATTTATTTATATATATATATATATATATATATATATATATATATATATATAAATTCACATCTAGAAATTCATGTTGATGCTAAAAGCGTTTTATTTAACTTATGCCTATGATGTTTAGTCTCATACGGTACTGTTCCGGACTCTGTTGAACTCTAGTCTCTGTTAGTGAAAAAAATCGTTGGCACAGAATAGAAAATACGTAGTAGGCCTATAACCGTTGTCGTTATTATTTCTCACCAAATACTAAATGAATCAGTCCTAACCCTAACAGACCTGGATCTCGTGCTTTCCTACTTGACATTCCCGTGTGAGACGTAGGCTTAGAAAACGTCACTAAAAATAAAAAATAAAATAAATAAATAAGCTCAGAGAACTAGCCTTCAAACGTAAGTAAAACTCTTATGTTTGAAATTTCTGATACCAAAAGCATAAGACAGTTATTCTTTTGTTTGATGAACGATGGTAAGATGGGAAAAATATACTTGAGATGGAAACTGAAGAACAGGAAGATTAATAGTTTTAATCTCGGCGAAAGAAGCCGAGAACCTGAGGTATTGAGAATACCCATTAAAAGGAAACTTAAAAACACTGGTAAATTTCCAAGAAATTCGGTGGTGCCTTCAACATATTTCTTTCTAAAAGAGGAACAGGAGAGAGAGGAAGAGAGAGAGAGAGAGAGAGAGAGAGAGAGAGAGAGAGAGAGCGAATTTATATTCGATGAATAGTTTCAATTGGACTAGATAAGGATTACACTTAGTAGAGGCCCTACCAATTTAGCTTTGACGATATAAGCCTACATAACGACCGACGCTGAGCACTCACATCTATTATTTTCTCTCTCTTCCTTCTCCAGCTCAGTAGCATCTACAACAATTGATTAACTGCCAAGCACATAACCACAGCTTAGACCAACAGGAGCCCTATGGATTCTTCGAGGAACAGCTTAAATCGTCCTTCTTCCCTCTTCAAATTCGTCTTCACCTTTTCAGTTTGGCGATAGTAGCAAAACTAAGGGTGACTTCGTGTATGAGGACAAGTAAACTCGGTTTTTTTACCGAGGCACATTTGCACCGAATCGCAGGGGTGCCCTTTTAGCTCGGAAAAGTTTCCTGCTAGCTGATTGGTTGCAAATATTTTGTCCGAATAGCAACATTGTTTTCAAATAATTACCAAGTAATGTGAATCGAAACTTATTTACTAACCTAATTTTCTCCCACAGATATATGTTTTGTCAATAAATAATGTTAACGAATAAAGAGTTTGTAAAGGATTGTGATGGTAAGTCTAAATTTAATAACAACACACGCCGAAGTCAACGACAGGATGCACGCTGCATAATTTTTTTACTTTTCATATATTTTAACACCAATTGGGATAAACTACACTAAGCATAAGAAAAACATGTTATTATAAACTTTCTTTGAATACCAGAATCTACTAAAAACATGGAATTAATAAAACTCGCTATTAGTGAAAACTTCCGGGGAGGTAAAAGGAACAGCCTGTGGCATTAGATCAAATTTAGATAAAATTACCTAGATAAGTAGGCCTAGTTATTCATATGGTATCCACATGCCAGCAAATGTTGATGGGCAAGAAAACTTTTCAGATACATATCTTTTATAGGCTTTTGTGCTGAAGCCTTTTGTTATATCATTATGATAAATATGATGATAAATATGAAGACGCTCTTTTTTCTTTTACATAATAATAATGTATACTTCCCTTATTATGGCTTTATTTCTTGCACAGATTTCAAACTAGGCTAGCCTATGTCTATGTGTCTTACACCATTTTTTGACAATTGCAATAAAATTTGCTTAACTCTTTAAGGTAAGGAGTAACAGTAAACAGTAGCTGATGCTTGATATAAGTTAAGCTAGGTGTATGTAGGCCTATGATGTAAGTCCGTATAGAAAGGATTTGCTAATTTTGTCGTAAAGGTATAGATTCTATTAATAGCACCATTTTCGGTTTGAGGATACTGTAGTGTTCCATAAATTGCATAAAAATCATAATTAAACGAATTCATAATTTCACCGAGTTACAACGCGATACCCCTCCCCCTCCCTTCCATCCCCGCCTCGGTATTTGACAGTAGACGCATATAGCCAGCTAATCCTTAAAATGTATATGTGTATAGTACATATTCTACTCAGTCACATATTCTTTTACTTCTCAAAATATCCACAGAAACTCGTGTTAACCTTATATGTGTCCTGAACAGAACGCAAAATAAGAAAAAAAGTTTTCTTATCTCGCATTGTCTGCTGTAACTTACATGAAAGAGTAAGTTGTTAATGTCTGCGAAATATATTTTTATTGGCGTGCACCTACAAAAAGAAGCACAGAAACCTTTTCATTGCAGATATAGCCATTAAAGTAATCTAAGTAACGTAACACTGATTTCAACATTTACATAAATCAGGAAAAAGCTGCAATGACATAAATCAGGAAAATGCTGCAATGACAATCACCTGTGATAGTTTTTCCCGCCAGGCCGCCGCAGGCTGTTCCTTTTACCTCCCTGGGAGTTTCCACTAATAGCGAGTTTTATTAATTCCATGTTTTTAGTAGACTCTGGTATTCAAAGAAAGTTTATAATAACATGTTTTTCTTATGCTTAGTGTAATTTATCCCGATTGGTGTTAAAATATGTGAAAAGTAAACAAATTATGCAGCGTACATCCGAAAACAAGCTCCTGTCGTTGACTTCGGCGTGTATTGTTATTAAATTTAGACTTACCATCACAATACTTTATTATCTCTTTATTCGTTAACATTATTTATTGACAAAACACATATCTGAGGGAGAAATTTAGGTTAGTAAATAAGTTTCGATTCACATTACTTGGTAATTATTTGAAAGCAATGATGCTATTCGGACAAAATATTTGCAACCAATCAGCTAGCAGGAAACTTTTCCGAGCTAAAAGGGCACCCCTGCGATTCGGTGCAAATGTGCCTCGGTAAAAAAAAACCGAGTTTATTCTTTTTTTTAGAATTTTAATTAATGAACAACTCATAATGCTCTTTTTCTTTATTTTTTTATCTCGTCCCTGCCTATATGAATCTAGATTAAAGGATGACGTCGATGGCAAAGGGTTTCACGAGACCAGAGTAATTAAAAGGGGGAAGGAGAAGCGGATTAGCTAAATCACCCATTTTCTTTAACGACTTCCCATTTTCTTAGCAACTACTAATTTTCTTTGAAAATCC
>NC_089749.1:24407661-24520161 GCF_040412425.1 Macrobrachium rosenbergii
TAAAAGTGGCATAGGAGTGTTAAAATGCACTAAAATGCAGCTAATTCTTTTTTTTATTCTACTTCTTCTTCTTCTTCTTTTTATTGCGTTCGTAAGAAATGGGGACTTGAAAAAAGGACGAAATTGTCACCCTCAAAGAAAATACACCTTGAGTCCTTCGCTCGTATCAAGATGGACGACTTTTGAGAAGAGTGAAAACTTACGGCAGATGATTTGGGGTCGCTGTGAGCGTCGATGCATTTTTAACCTTTTTTTTCTCTCTTAAAGAACAACCTCATTTTCTCTTCTTGCTCCAGGTCAGGTGGAAGCGAGAAGAGGAAAAGGAAGGAACAAACATTCTAAAGGTTCTAAATACCAATTGGAAAAAACAGAAACAGGAGTAGAATTCCAGAGCCCGGTAATATAAGGATAGGCAGCTATCCCTGTCAGTGCTGAACCTTAGCGAAATTACTATGGAGTTTGCTCAGAAAATTTCTTGGTTACGTGGTCTTAACAAAACCTTTTGCGAACATGTCTTGCAAAACAAGAATACACTGAGGGAAGCATATACAGTACAGTATATATTAGTAGGGGAAAAGGTGCAATTTGGCGTCCTGGCGTCCTGAACATCTGGCGTCCTCAAGAAAGGGTGTCATTTGGCGTCCTCAATTATTATTATTATTATTTATTTTATTTTTATATTTTTGCTGAAGAAAATAACATGCATATATGAAAAAAAAAATTATGTAGTAAGCAGGGGAAAAGGTGCCATTTGGCGTCCTGGCGTCCTGAACATCTGGCGTCCTCAGGAAAGGGTGTCATTTGGCGTCCTCAATTATTATTATTATTATTACTTATTTTATTTTTATATTTTTGCTGAAGATAATAACATGCATATATAAAAAAAATTATGTACTAAGTAGGGGAAAAGGTGCCATTTGGTGTCCTGGCGTCCTGAACATTTGGCGTCCTCAAGAAAGGGTGTCATTTGGCGTCCTCAGTTATTATTATTATTATTACTTGTTTTATTTTTATATTTTTGTTGAAGAAACTAACATGCATATATAAAAAAAATTATGTAGTAAGCAGGGGAAAAGGTGCCATTTGGCGTCCTGGCGTCCTGAACATTTGGCGTCCTGGCGTCCTGAACATTTGGCGTCCTGGTGTCCTGAACATCTGGCGTCCTCAAGAAAGGGTGTCATTTGGCGTCCTCAATTATTATTATTATTATTTATTTTATTTTTATATTTTTGCTGAAGAAAATAACATGCGTATATAAAAAAAAAAATTATGTAGTAAGCAGGGGAAAAGGTGCCATTTGGCGTCCTGAACATTTGGCGTCCTCAAGAAAGGGTGTCATTTGGCATCCTCAATTATTATTATAATTATTTATTTTATTTTTATATTTTTGCTGAAGAAAATAACATGCATATATAAAAAAAAAATTATGTAGTAAGTAGGGTAAAAGGTGCCAAGGCCCCAAACTGATATGAGAGAAACCCACTGCGTGACTCATCAACTGCCGTATGACTGATGAGTTGAACCAATATAAAATATTGCCTGTTGTGATAGCGTAACTTTAGCCATTTCAACCGGACTAAGGGTGTAAATGTCATCTAGGTGGGGGTAGGTATTAAGAATATCCCCTCCTACGCCATCTTTCAGGCAATAATTCAAAGTAAAAAGGACTAAGTAATTCAATAAAGTAAATTTAGTATGAGTCACAGTAAGCAGATTCGCCTCAAACCTCTCACCACTGCCTTTTGGGGGGAAACCCCTTTAACCCCTTCCTTGTCCAAAGTGCTGTCGGAAATCCCTTAATTTCAGGTGCGGACACGACCAGAGCTAATCATCGCCCGAGGCAATCAGCTGGCAGGCTGACCATGTGCCTTCCGCCATTTTGAAATTGGAGCCATATGACCTGCAGTTCCATGTGGGCAGAGTGATCACAACACCATCTAGGAAGAGAAAGCTGTAACTTCCGAAGCTATAAAGGGCCTTGGAGAAAGAAACTTGCTCTCAGAATTGACAGCGCGGAGGCACAGACTCCAGAGCTCTGTCCCTTGCTCTATCAAACTGCCTATTTTCGACACGTGGCGGGCAGTATCCAAAGTAACTTTTGTTGTGAATTAATTCACTTGCCCTCTCTCTCGCTGGCCCTCATAAGAAGAGAACTTCAGCTCCTAAAGAAAGGTAGAGTACCAGGATTTAAGGTTTTTCATCAGCCACGTTCCCTATTCTCCTCCAACTATGTTCCTTTCCTTTCATAGTGCGATATAATTACAGTGAGACCTGTACTGCTTTATATTTTGTGCTGTTTAGTTTGCAAAGCATTTACGAGAAGTGTAACGTAAGTGTATGATATTTGAGTCTCTGGAATCGAGTTCAGTCAGGATATCTTCAATGCAATGCCTTGATTCCCTCATTACAGTGCTAGTTTCGGTTGAGTAACTGTAAGTGTTTTGATTACAGATTAGGAGTTTTCAACTGTGGATCTGTGTATCATCTGCATGCGTAGCTTATCAACAACTTTTGAAGCAGGCAACCCATTTGTATTCCCTCCTGGAAATTTCCTGTCATTTGCTCTCACCTCATTACCCCAGAATTACGCTACCATTCTTCTGATGTGTTTTCTTTTGTAAACATAATGAATTAAGTTAAACCCCAGAGCTTATCTAATCACCCTACTTTTGAAGTAGCCCTTCAGGCGTATTTTGTTGTTCGTAATTTCAGCTGTCCCCAAGGCCAGAGTCCAGATTTTTGTGGTAATTAAGGTAAGTTGTGTATCATCCTAGCATACCCCATATATCTAGCAAGACCCCAGCTTTAAAATTACACAATATATATATATATATATATATATATATATATATATATATATATATATATATATATATATATATATATATATATATATATATATATATATATATATAAATATATTATACTACTCTACTATCCCACACTACATGAAAGATTGACTTTTGCGTTTCCCTTTCCGCTTGACGTCCAAGGAAATAGATTTCAATGACAAGAAAAGTTGGACAAATTTTTTTCATCGATTTCGAACAGAAAAAGAAATAGATAAAGAAATATAGAAAAAAACGATTTCGCAGAAGGTCCGGTCTTTAGCCTAAAGTTTAAATCGTTTTTAGAATTCGGTTTTTTGGTCAGATAATTTTTCTTTCGAATCTCAGAGACATCTGATGGAGATGAAACCAACAGCCGTCGAAAATCTGCGCTGCTGGAAATGGAAAGGAAATAATGTTTATATCCTGTACTCAAAACAAATTGTTAGTCATACTACTCATCGTGAATATATGGAATGGAAACATATTTATTTGTTTTATGCGTGGCTACAGAAATTATGTTCATACTGATACAAAAAGGTCTGTCTCCAATTATTTTTCATTAGAGGAAAAAGGAATGAAATAAGATTATAATATTGGTCAAGAGGATATAGTTTACCTTTCTTTTCTCTCTGAAATGAGGATATACTTTTTAATATGCACACTTCCTATCTGATATAAAAATATATCTTGAATTATTTCCTGCAAGCTACACAGACCATTTCATATTTAAAATAAGATTTATTATAAATGATCTGTCATCGCACAACAAAAATGATCTACTGTAGCCAAGAGAAATAATAAAAACTTTATAGATAATGTTTTCTGATTATTCTGTAGTAAAATATCTCGGTTCACTATGACGTCTAAACACTTACACACACAAACACACTCTTCAGTCGTCTCCCTTCTAGAGAGCGACTTCTCCTTTGTCACATTTGCCATAGTAAAAATGCTAATGTAATTCTTGCAAAAGGAAAGGATATTTTCGGTATGCTATTAGGGAAGCACCTCCCTCTCTCTCTCTCTTTCTCTCTTTATAGTTATGAATACAAACGCCATATTTTGGTTTTCATCACTAACAAGGTGAGTTGAATACAGAATTTAGGCCAAAGGCCAAGCACTGGGACCTATAAGGTCATTCAGCGCTGAAATGGAAATTGACAGTAAAATGTCTGAAAGGTGCAAGGGGAGGAAGACCTCGCAGTTGCGCTATGAATCAATTGTTAGGAGAGGGTGGGAAGCAAGATGAAGAAAGAGAATATGTATGAACGGAGGTACAGTAAAAGGAACGAAAAAGGGTTGCAGCTAGGGGCCGAAGGTACGCTGCAAAGAACCTTAAGTAATGCCTACAGTGCACCGCATGAGGTGCACAGATGGCGTTACCTCCCTACGGGGTCACAACAAATTGCTTTTAAAAATCGAGTGAATGAAAATATAAGAAATGTTGCTCTTCTTTCTTGCACATATCTTATCTCAACTTAATTTAATATATAATAAAAAGAACGAGATATCTTCCTTCCCTTTCAAAAATTCCTGCGGAACTCTGACTCTTCTTTCTCTGTTTACGAGGAATGATAAAGAATGCATACATCCAGCTCCCAAAGGTTTTGGCCACTCTTGGTAAAATATATGCAAAAGCAAGGAACCATAAACAGATGTCATTTCGCGATATTCATTCAAGATTTCACTGCACCTCATCCTCTCTCTCTCTCTCTCTCTCTCTCTCTCTCTCTCTCTCTCTCTCTCTCTCTCTCTCTCTCTCTCTCTCTCTCAGCGACTGCAAAGATGGCCAGCCCCTTTGAGAGTTAAGAACTTCACCTCAGTGGTTTGGTTAAACTTCAATAACAAAAATGTCAACAACAAATATAACGGAAAACACTGACGATTTCTCCTTCAACTTCAGTGTCGGTTTACTCAATTTCATTCGTCATTTATATTCCCATTTTCTTTCATCACGATTTCATAACGTTCCTATTATTTTGGGCCAAACTAAGGCATCTTTCCTCTAAAGACGAATCATTGGAAATACTGTTAGGATAAATCCTAACTGAAATTATTTCACTGGACATAGTCGCAACCTAGTGGTCGTGGTCAAATCAACACAGAATCAATTATCTACTGGTACTTGATCCCACTCTTAAAGTTAGGACTGACAGCGACATTTCAGCTAAAAGTCACAGCAATATCAAGGACTCAAAAGAAGCTATTTCATAGAAACCAGAAATTGTCGAAAATTTTTAAATTCCTGCTCTCTAATAAAATCTCTCGTTCTGCTTTGTGTGTGGAAATGGCTGAAGCAAACTCTCACAGAAACAAACTGGTCAAAAGGCCAAGCAGTCAGAAAGACACGTGAACTCAAGCACTCGGTAACAGCGAAATAAAATTGTGTCGCTCTTACTCGGCAATTCTGACCCAGATATAAAGGCAATAATATGTTGACATTCGACGTCGCTGAGCATCCCAGGGAAATTCCCTGCAATCGAAATGTTTCAAACAAAATCGCAAACCAATTTTAGATTCTTAAACTATTGCTAAATCTGCGGAAATATTCGGCGTACTTTATGTGACGCTGGAAACAATATGTAGAATATTTAAAGAATCCAATAAACGAAATGGTTTTAATGTCTTATTGATATAGGATTAAAGTATCGTAGGGTAAATACTTATAGTAAATTTTCCCTTGCTTTGATATGGTAGTAGACGAGAATAACAATAAAACTGTTTCTGCAATGGAAACGTTGCTGAAGATACGTGGCATTTAATGAGAAAGTGGCTCGCTAAACGGTTCATGTCGATAGCCACTTCACTGCTAAAGAGTTGCTATAAACCAGAAGGCTATACACCTATGGAAACCCGACTCATCCCACCCAGGAAGGAAAAAGGCGAACAGTGAATATATAAATCCGTTCACACGCACTCGTTATTATTCATGAAGATATCTTGTTTATTATTCATGATGAGTTCTTGTTTACTCAATGCTCTTTAAAAGTCATTTAAAGATTATTAGGCACTTGCATGTGGTATGTTGGAGTCTTGTTATTTTATTCGAAACCTTTAAAAATAAAAACATTTACCTTCATGATAATAATTTTCATCCTTGTTACTTTTTTAAAATACATTAACAAAAACGACTCCTGCCCAGAGTTGGTGCTTTTTTAATATATAGTTTAGCATGTTTCTGCAAAGCTTCGAGTGATGCTCATATGAAACATCTGTAAACCACATTTTAATAAAAACTCCTTTTTCAATCAAAGGTGCCTCGTTCCTCGAAGGTATTAAGGGAACACATTTTTTCAGCTGAATCTCAGTTTATTTCACTAATATTTGTAAATGCTTGCATTCTGCGCAAAATTACATAAAACAATTATTCAAGAGAAATGCCCATTTATTACTCAAGGAATACGTTATGATTCTTTGTAAGCCCCGGTAGGACCCAATTCAAGTAAAGGTGGACTAGAATACCCACTCAGTATTTCTGAAATGTTGGTGTTCAAAAACTATGTTGAGTAATATGCAACTACGTAACTATTTAAAACTTGACATAACAAGTTTTTAACAGTTTACACTGTACGAGTGTTTCAAGTACGTAGTCAGTCCACTGACGGATGGCTAAGTATTGAACTGTGAAAAACTTTCTTTATTGATAATATCAACCTAATCTTATAGTACAAAAGAATATATTAAATGATCCATTGAAACATATTTCGCAAATTAAGCTCCAGCTTTTATTTTGAATTTGATAAGAAACTTTTTTACGAACTCTCCAACCGTTGTCCTTGAAATCAGTTCAAATTGATTTCTCAAGAGGAGGAAAAGGGGCGTCGCTGATTTAATTACGGAGGAAATATTTTGTCAAAATTTCTAAAGTAAGTTATTGGTCCAATCTATCACTACTTAATAAATGCCATGACAAAACATCCACAGAAATTTTCATTTGTGACGCTGCTACTCTCTCTCTCTCTCTCTCTCTCTCTCTCTCTCTCTCTCTCTCTCTCTCTCTCTCGTAGAGTGAAAGGATTATTACCTTCGTTACGTGATAAACGATTCTGAACGACATTCTGACTCGTTAATAATATGAAAAATGAAGCATTGACGATTACGCTAGAATTCGACAGAACTGGATAATTTTCCCCCTATATAGTTTAAACGATACTTTCATATATACGCATATATTCATTACAAAACCAACCATATTATATACCTAATATAGGAAAAAGATAATAAGTATGTATCTATTTGGTGATTCAAAAAATGGGCCAAGTATTCAGACTGTAATTGAAAATCCTATAACCATTCCATAATAGAGCCTTTTAAAGTGAACACTGTAGTCAAGAGGAAAACGCTGTAAGGCGAGTTCCTCATTTAAATTATATATAGTATTAAATGAAAATATCTTTTTAGAATCTTTTGAAAATAAAAAACGCTAAGTCTACGATATATTCCGCTCAAAATGAAAGCAGGTACTTCACATGTACGCTATAACATTCTGAACAATGAGATGAACAATCCTGACATTTTCCCTACAAAATATTAAGTAAATATATTGCATGCATGCAACATTGTATTTAGAATAATTCAGTTAAAATTATGTACTCCTATACATGATATATTGGATGGAGAATGACCTGTTGTAGTAATTGTACTGAAACACAAAAACCACCTCGAGCTTGGCTCTGGCTCGTTTAAGCTTGCAAGTGTAAAATCGTTTAGGTATTCGTTCGCTTAAAAGTAACCCTGTGCCAGTTTATTACTTCTCTAGGAGATATGATTTTAATTATTATTAATATGATGATGATGATGGTATCTACTGTAGTTTCAATTTTAAACTGTTGGCTATTTAGATCTAACGTGCCTCATTTGTTCCAGATCCCTTGTAAATAAGAAAGAACTTCGAGTAAATGCGCAATCCCTCGGGTTATCGTAAATAGATCCCAATACAGGAAGTCGACTAAGGGCCCTTTCGGTACACCCGTAGCACCAGTATTACACATTTGGTAAAATATGAATAATTTCTACACGGTCCTTTCCGACTAACGGAATGCGGAAAATGTGCGAACGTCCCGCTAAATGAAATGGAATTTCTGCTCCGCAACTGAATTTTTAAAGCAAACTTGTTGGCTGTTGGATGTGAGATATTGTAGACAGGGCGAAGCGCTATTTGTTGAACCCAGCACGTATCACTGATCGTTTTTTCCAGGTATTTTCAGTTATTGAAAGTTTTCGAGAAAAAGCTGCCAAGCACTTTTTGCAGTGATGCTTATTTTATGAAACGCCATGTATTTGCTGGGCTTCTCTCCCACAACCACTTGGTGTTTGCCTAGTTTATTTTTTGTTATGAACCGAGTGTCAAGTTATAATCGTGGCTTATACTTTAAAGCACACTCATTTTAAACTAATAATACATTCAATTCCTTGATGAAACTTGGCTGAAGAATAAAGCATTCATACATAAATTCATACATGCATACTTTTTTGGTGTGTCGTACAAGTGCTAAGCACATTAACCTGCTATAAAAATGTTTTACCGTATCTGATTCTTAGAGAAAATTTTTAATGCATTTTTTTATAAACATCATAAACTGTGCTGCGTATATTCATGTGAACTGATCAACTACGAGACCGCTAGAGGAAGATAGGGCGTCTAGCTCATCATCATAATGACATACCCTCATACCATCACAAAAAATTAAATATATCTATAAAATGAATACCAATTTGAGACCAGAAATATTTTATTTGAACAAAAATAAACTCTAACAAATAAAGAAGTGCCTCGAAAATTCGGCGCTCAATCCATTTTGGTTTAGATATCAACATTTTCAAGTGAATGAAAAAGCAAAAACTTTTGAGATTCAGGGACAGAGTTCGGCAGCTGAGAGCGATGGAATGTCGAGGCAAAACCAATTCAGACCATGATGGGACTGCTTAATGCTGATTTTATTTTCTATCTAATGCAATTGTTAGGAGATCGAGAATTCTCCTTATTAAAGACATTATAGTAAGGTAATTTATGCTAGATATCACTTTGACTAAACAAAAGGGATTTGCTTGAATGTAATTCTTCTTTCAAAATAACATTTTTTCTCTCTCAAACAATGCTTTATTTGAGGTTTTTCGATTAACATAAGGACAATATACACAGAATCTTTAAAAGTGGATGGCACTGTTTTTAACGATCAAAAAGATGTGGGGAAAAGGGGAAACGTTCTTCTGATGATAATGGTAATGAATTGCGGCGTGGCGGTGACGATAATAATGATGATGTTAGTCATAACTAGTCAATATATTTCTCCTTCAACAAACACTTGCACAACTATATTGACTACAACTAAGCTCTCTCTCTCTCTCTCTCTCTCTCTCTCTCTCTCTCTCTCTCTCTCTCTCTCTCTCTCTCTCTCTCTCTCACTAAATTAACATTTATTTACTTTAAGAGCATTATACATTCTTTTTAAAAGAAATGAGTTTACAATTACATACCCAGTATCTTATAAAACCTTATACTAATTTCAAAATCTTTCATTATTCATCTTCATCTCCTTATTATTCATGTAACTGAAAACATCAGGACAACATACATACATACACACATACATATACATACCATTCGAAGCCTCCGTCTGAAATCGCCCCAAATTTTCGTTGTGGAAAAGCGGCTGCCCATTGCAGAAGGCGGAAGCGAAAATTTTGGGCAAAACTTCATGGACAAGGAGAGTAATGACTTGATAAATGGATCACGTATCAAAGATATCAGCTTTACGACTTATCATTACGTCATCATAAAAAACGTGGATGTATCTGGTTTCTGTCCGAAAGAGAGAAATTACCGAGGATTCGAAAAAGGAAAATTTGGAACGGGTTTGGCCAAAGGGAGACAAACGATGCGAAATAACTAAGGTGAAATGAGTCTTAAATTTTGTCTTGAAACGTTTTCTTTGTTTTTGCTCTCGTAAATTGGTTAACTTTTTCATAAAGAATTATTACCGGCGAAGACGGACATTTTCTGATAATAATACGAGACATTTTTCTTTATAACTTGTTAAACTGACGAACTTTGTATCAGAGGAATCTAACAAACTATTACTACTACTACTTTTAGCACGGATTATTATTATTATTATTATTATTATTATTATTATTATTATTATTATTATTATTATTATTATTGAAAAATAAGAACACCTGTAAATACGAGCAAACCACAGACACCTGAAAACGAATACGACTGCATTTTATATTCGAAACGACGTCTATAGGCTCTGAAAATTCGAAGCAATCTTAGGATTACCAGCTAACGATTCCCTAATGATAGGACACACGTACAATAAAATTATTGTGATCATTCATAAAAACGGTAGTGCATTTTTTCGCCTATGAATGAAAGGTAATAAACCGAATACATCGCCAGGAAAACTACATTAGATCACTGTTGATCAAGTAAAATAAAAAAAATATAAATAGTTACGGTTTGTTTTGCTATTTTGCTTTTCATTTCTCGTTTTTCATATTATTACGTTCTCCCTAAATTGCCTCCCTCTATTGATGTCCAAAATTTGCAAAATATCTGTGCTGATTATGGGATGAAAAGATACCTTTTTTTGTAATCGTCAATGTTTTTTTATTTCTTCCTCTTTTTCCTGTAATTTCTTCTTTCCATGCGCTATTTCAAACTGTTTTGAAAAATTACACTGAGTGTGATCTTGAGAATGTTACAAATATTGGTGATATTACAAGCGTTTAGTCTTCTTAATATTCTTCATTGTTTTTCTTTCTGTTATTCTCTCTCCCTATCCCCACCCCTCTTCTTAGAGAGAGAGAGAGAGAGAGAGAGAGAGAGAGAGAGAGAGAGAGAGAGAGAGAGAGAGATCTTAAAATGTTTTCCGTCCTGTTCATCTTTTAAAACTGAGTCGCTCTCCCTACAAATACTGAGAAAAGTCAACTTCCTCAAGTGGCTTTAACCACCTCCATTTGCACATGGGGGATCTGTATTAACGTCAAGGGATGCAGCCATTAAAATAACACGTTTTTACTTCTAGCGATTTCACCTCTCTCTCTCTCTCTCTCTCTCTCTCTCTCTCTCTCTCTCTCTCTCTCTCTCTCTCTCTCTCTCTCCATTTTCATAAATTTTTGTAACTTCTTAGCCATGAACATGAATCGATATGCATTTCGGCACAAGTATGCATCCTCAGTGAGCGTTACAACTTTCTTTCTCTAGGTGTTTTCATTTTATTGCCAAATCCCTTCCATCCCATTCACTCCCTCCTAAACAATTGGGTAGTCAGCGTAAAGAACAATGACCTCAGTTTTAAACTCTCAACTTCAGCACTTTGGGACTATATACAACACTCAATGAATAGATAAGAAAGCAGAACGACATAAAGGAGTCATATTTCCGCCCAGTAAAAATTTATAATTCTCTCCTTTGTATCAAACGTCAAAGATCGTGAAATAAAGGTGCTATATGATACTACTGTGGCCTTTGCTGAAGGAACTGAATGATTAAAACCTTAAAACTGCTAATGAGATTTGATTTCTAACGACTTGATGAAAATTGACGGGCGAAATCAAATCTTAATTACTCTCCTCATAGTAACTAAAAGTTATACTGATTCCGTTTCGTCGATTGGGTTAATCAGTTCACTAAATAAATGTCATCTTCTACATATACTCGTACAGTATCTAAGTGGTTCACTCAGATATCATAATTGGAGTTTTGTAGCTATTGAGGGGCTTTTAGCACAATTATAGGAAATATCTCAAAGTGACAAATGCATTCAGTATTCGACAGGTATAGATTATTCCAGCAACCTGGACGACCGCCCAGCCCTTGGTGAAAGGCGGGACTGAATGCAAGTTATTTCATAGTTCTAAAATAATAAAAATGAATGTCTGCAGATTGTTTAAATCTCCGACCCCTCTCAAGTATTTATCGATAGAGCTGTTCTGTAACTTGTTCTAGGGAACAAGCCATAGTCTTCCCTACGGATAACTTCATATTTGGACAAATATTTTCAGTTTTTAGTATAAATGAAAAATAAATAACCCTAATTTAACAAAATGCCAAAGCCAATCTCTTATTTTCAGAAGTATAGAATAGAATATAGAATTTAGGCCAAAGGCCATGTTCTGGGGCCTATGAGGTTATTCAGCGCTGAAAGAGAGAGGGTGGAAAGTAAGATGGAAGGAAGAGAATGTGAACGGAGGTACAGTAAGAGGAATGAGAGGGGTTGCAGCGAGGGGCCGAAGGGAACCGCATGGAACCTTAAGTACCTACAGTGCACCGCATGAGGTGCACTGACGAAACTACCCCTAATGGGGTACTTTCAGATGAAAACGAGCTGAATAATAGCGAACAGCCATAGCCTGTTTTTTGGAGCTGTGGCCAATGTCATTGAAGCTATTCGTAACACGCTCATACAGATTACAGCTCAAAAAAGCAACTGACTTTTGCATCATGACATTACGGGGAGCTACAGAAGGTTGTAGAGGTGATGATTTTCCTTTCTCTTATAATGCCTTCATTTTTATTCAGTGATATATAGACCGTTAAAAACAAACTTAAACCCCTTCCTAAAAGGGACCTGGCCCTTCCCATGGAACTGAAAAAAAAATTAGTCTTTCTTAATAGAAACTGGTATAACTTTGGCACAAAGATTAAGAGTGAAACTAGGTCTCAGATATATGCAGAGGTATATATATATATATATATATATATATATATATATATATATATATATATATATATATATAATTTAATGTTTTTTGTACTGAAATACACTTTTCCTGTAAAATAAAATTCCATTGTTGTGGATAATAGTCATCTAACCTCTTTCGTATTTCGACATCTAAACAAAATATTAAATTCGGTTTCAAAAAAAAAAAAAAAAAAAAGGATGGGCTAGAATATGTTGAACAGTTACAAGTTATATTTCAGGATACTGGTCATCAAAAATTCCCGACTAGCAAAATTACGGTAACAGTACACAAATCAAGGAAAATAAGCAAACGCAATGTTGCAGTTTCCCACTTTCGCATTTCTGTTTAATTAGGGCATTTTTCTTTTCCATGCAGAATCGTAATACAACTAACATCCACCAACCCAAGACCCTCCCCCCCAGCTGCCAACGTATTTTAATCGACGCCATGACGTTCTTTTTCAGACATTTTCTCCCGTCGATCAATTATCAGAGCTTTACTGTAAAATAATAGAAATATATCGTTTTCATCTTATCAGCGCTGTCGTAATCCTTTTCGGCAGTTTGTTCTAAAGGTTCTACCTGTATTTGCATCCTCTCATAAGGAGCGAACTTTAAAATGAAGGAATAACTGGGGAAAGGAAAGAATTGACGGAAAAGAGGAAGGAATTCGCTGTGAAGTGGTATGGATTGATTGAGACGTGGGAGGAATTGCTTGAAGAAGGAATCAAGAGGGGTCGGTGGTCGGATGGGGATGGTGGCTGAGGGAGCGCCCCTGCTATGACCTACTTCAAGTCAGCTGTTGTCTCCTCCTCCGACTGTAATACTGATTCTGTTTCCATTTATAGTTCATTGTTTTCGTTTTCTTTTCTTTTTTACTTCATCCTTTTTCAATCTTTCGGTTACATCCTCTTGTTATGACTATTCATTATGAGTTTCACTAAAAAAAAATCAATGGAGCAACGTGGCGACGCAGGTAAGAACGCACAAATACAAAAGAACGTCAAGATTGTAAACATAAGTTACGTGTCCCGAATTATATTGGGGAGGTGATAATATTTTCCCCTCACTCAAATGTACCGTACGTTCAGAGCCCCAGTGCATAATTTATGGCATTCAACTCTTAATACTGACTATATAACAAATATTTAAAAAATAATGCCAACATTATAGACTCGTGCGAGTGACACCAACTCGAAAGCATTATCATCCAAAAAGTGTAGCTGAAATCATCATTATTGTCAGACGCCTTTCAGGAATCCATCAGGCACCAAACTCAATTACCTTTTGTCTTCTGCATTACTAAGGGACTTGCTTTGTCTTCTCTATTAAGGATACGAGAAAACAAACTCTTATTTCAAGAACATTTCCTTTGAAAGATGATCTCTTGAAAATGTCTGAAAACTAACTAGGGGAATTTACCTTTTAGAACGCTCACTCAAGAGTTTTTTACTCCGGAATGAAAATTAAGTGGGACTTCGTAATTGCGCAAAAGAACAATGTAAAAAGATAACTTCAAGGACCGAGCTGCCTTCATTGCACTTAATATTCATTTCCAGTGACCTGAATGGTGCTTGGGCAACGCACTTAAGCGATAAAAAAGGCTGTAATGTGTTTCACTGCAGTTGCTAAAATGTTGTTTTTGGGAGCGTGAGAAATCTATTTTGAAGCCTAGTTTCCCAAATAGAGCAAGCATGAAAGACTTTTCGTATGTTTTTCAGTTGAAACGATTAACCTGTGCTTTTTTTTTTTACAGATTTAAAGCTTATTATGTTTTCTGCACACATAAGCTGACTGTGCAGTCTTACATTCTTTAGAATCTCGTACCAGAAAGCAGTGCAAATCTCTTAGTATTTGGTAGGTAAGTGCGTTTCGCTATACGTTTTGGACACTAAATATACAACCTAATCAAGCAAGAAAAGGACAGAATAGACCACAACAAAATATGTCTTATAGTACCACAGTCAAGATCCCTGGATTTTATTCAGTATCTTAAAGATGAATGAGGGAATGCATAAGTCTAAAACAAGATTGAGATAGAGTATGTGAGTATTGTCACAAACTAATAATAATAATAATAATAATAATAATAATAATAATAAATAATAATAATAATAATAATAATAATAATAATAATAATAATAATAATAATAATAATAATAATAATAATAATAATAATAATCACTCTTTTGACTGTAAAGGTATATTTTAGAATAATGGCCTTCCAACGTCTCTGGGATCTTTCAAGCCTTTCCATTTTCATTGGATGAGTCATGATCATGACGCCCCACCCCCAAAATGTAACATCCTATGGCACAGATTTACATTTGTTTGTAAATCTGTGCCATGAATGAATGAGTATTACCTGACAAGAGTATTACAAAGCATCCGTTTTTCAGATCAAAATCCTTTCACTCAACAAATGTAGAAACAGGGCGAAAACCTTAAAAGGAAATGGGAATTCTCCGTCTCCAGCGAGGTTTTGTCGCTTTTGCCAAATGTCTTTGCATACGAATAGGGACCAGTTGCACTCTATTTGCGATGTTTGCGTATGACATCAACTACGCTGGAAATGGCAATGGTAATTCTCCTTTTAAATTTCCTAGTTTATTCCAACGATAATGGAAGAGAGTCATTCATTCCCAGCTAGGAATACGCTGTAGTCCTTTGACTGTGAGGCAAACAGAATGCTCATAATCATCTGAAGAAAAAGTAATTTCTCCCAAATGTTTTTGAATAACTTTTTTGTCTAGTTTGATAAATTGGCATCAGTTTGTTCTGTTTTGTTGTTACTAAATGCTAAAGTTCATTTACACTGGTAAAAGAAGTGAAGTAACAAGATTTATTCTTAATTATTAATCATTTTGCTGTAATTAAGTTATTTATATTATTTACCGGCTTTTTCTGGGAAGGGTTGGGTTGCCTAGCTCATTGTATTAAGTGGAAGACTATATTTTTTGTAAAGCCATAAATCAGTCAGTTGGTTTTTTCAGACAAATTCATCTCGGAGAAACATTTGTTAAAATCAGTTTTTTAGGGGGGTTGGTTCGTAATACATCGTTTCCAATAAGTTTACAAAGATGTTTGTGGTTTGTGTGATTTGAGGGCATATTCATAACAAAATGCTGATTTCTTGGTTTACGTCGACAGAGGACTATACAGCAAGTGTCCTCAAACCTTGGACTGTGCCATGCCTTGCCTTGGGAACTCGAAACAGCACTATTTCATCTGTTTATCTTTAACTGCTATGCATTGTTAAATTAAAGACTGTTCCATTCAAAGTGATCTGTGATCTTATACTTCCAGTTCTTTCACATCTCGTATCTTGGCAGTCTGCATCATCAAGTGATGTCTTCATCTCTCTCCTGAAGAAAAACATTTAAAAAAACGTTTGGGTCCGAGTTTAATTTTTGCCGAAGAAAAACGCCTCATTTTTCACTTCCTCCCTTTCCTCGGATTCAGAACTTTAATTACCCTTCATCCTGAGACAGCTGCTCCCCCTTCTACCTCCCCCATACCCAACTGATATGCCCCATTCAACTCTTGCTTGACTCAACACAGCAGCCCCCCCCCACACCTGCCCAGACACACACACACACTCACAGTGACTTCCTGATCTAATCAGGATTTTTGTTTGGAAGACTCACGTGTCGTAATCAAGGATGTCTTTGGGACGAGAAAAAATTTCACCGAGGAACGATCTGACTCAAAAGTTAATGATTCGCTTGTGTTGCCTACTTATGATCTGTCTTTTTTTTACGATATCTTTATCCAGTTTGGGATAAAGATAAATGCTGATTCATTCATACTGAATGTACTCGTATATATGTATATTTATGCATCTTCTATATATATAAAAATGGATATATGTATGTATGTGTATTTATGTACGTGTGTGTGTGTTCCAGCGTAACTCTGAAAAGCATTGAGCAATTTCAACCAAACTTGGTGTACATATGACTTACTATCTGGGAAGAATACTGTGGGGGTAAGACATCACTGGCACCAGAGGGGGTGTGGGTGGGAAGGAGGTGACATGTAAAAATAACCGAAAACGACATATGTTACTGTTTAATCTACAGCTTTCGAGGTCACTGAGATGAATTAGTGAAACAACTGAAAACGAGAGATATTAATGTCTAATCCACAGATTTTGAGGTCACTGAGATGAGTAGCGACATTCCCAATGCTCTTTCAGTCCAAGTTCAGCCCCGAAAGGAAGCGGGGTGAGAAGGGGTGGGAATGGGGTTACATGGAAGAATAACTGAAAACGACAGACATTAGTGTCTAATCCATACTTTTCAAGGTTGCTGAGATGAATAGTAACACTCCCAATGCCCTTTCAGTCCAGGTTCAGCCACGATAGGAAGCGGGGTGAGAAGGGGTATGAATGGGGTGACATGTATAAATAACCAAAAACAACAGATATTAGTGTCTAATCCATAGTTTTCAAGGTTGCTGAGATAAATAGTGACACTCCTGGTGCCCTTTCAGCCCAAGTTCAGCCCCGATAGGAGGGGGGTGAAAGGGGTGGGAAGGGGTGACATAAAAATAAACAAAAACGACAGATATTACGTTTAATCCATAGTTTTTGAGGTTGATGAGATGGATAGTGACATTCCTGACGCCCTTTCAGTCCAAGTTTAGCCCCAATAGGAGGGGGGGTGAAAGGGGTGGGAAGGGGGTGACTTATAAAAATAACCAAAAATGACAGATATTAGTGTCTAATCCATAGTTTTTGAGGTCGCTGAGATGAATCGTGACACTCCTGATGCCCTTTCAGTCAAGTTCAGCCCTGATAGGAAGGGGGATGAAAGGGGTGGGAAGGGGTGACATATAACAATAACCAAAAATGACAGATATCAGTGTCTAATCCATAGGTTTTGAGGTCGCTGAGATGATCAATGACACTCCCAATGCCCCTTCATTCCAAGTTCAGTCCCGATAGGAAGCGGGGTACGAAGGGGTGGGAAGGGGGTGACGTAAAAATAACCAAAAACGACAGATATTAGTGACTAATCCATTGTTTTTGAGGTTGCTGAGATGAATAGTGACACTCCTGATGCCCTTTCAGTCCAAGTTCAGCCCCGATAGGAAGGGGGTGAGAAGGGGTGGGAAGGGGGTGACATATAACAATAACCAAAGATGACAGATATCAGTGTCTAATCCATAGTTTTTGAAGCCGCTGAGATGGATAGTGACTCCCCCAATGCCCTTTCAGTCCAAGTTCAGCCCCAATAGGAAGGGGGGGTGAGAAGGGGTGGGAGGGGAATGACAATGTAAAAATAACAAAAAATAACAGATATTAGTGACTAATCCATTGTTTTTGTGGTTGCTGAGACGAAAAGTGACACTCCCGATGCCCTTAAAGTTCAAGCTCAGCCCCAATAGGGTGGGGGGTCAGAAGGGTTGGGAAGGAGATGACATGTAAAAATGACTGAAAACAACAGATATTATAGCAAAGTCCATCGTGCTTTGCAGCTAAGCCCCGCCCACTGATCACGTCACGACCATTCCTTGAAGCTGACTGGTTGGCAATGGTTTCAAAAAGTTGGTTAATCTGTGGTTCTTTTCATCTTCATTTATTTTGCAATGGTTGTTTTACCGAACTAAAATACGTTCTGCCGATTATCAAAAGGAAACTTTATATTATCTCCTGCAATAAAATCTTATTACACAACTCCCTAAAAATGGTAAAAAAACAGGAAAATATGAATGAAGTTAAGAGTGCTGTGCGATGCTGCTGTTGTGTTTCGTAGATGAGGTTCACCTGAATACGGAGGTGACACAGGCAATGTCTGCGTTCGAATCAGTGTACTTGAATCACTGGACAATGATAATTACCGTCTGATATTGTCAAGCGTGTTCACCATTCTAAACTTAAACACAAGGACTTTCTCAGAGCTATGCAGATTGGTACTTCATATTGATTTCAGGAAATTTTACTACATGTTAATAGTCAAAAAATTGATTTCATTGCAATCGTTTACACATTCGGAGGGATGACAAGCAGTAACTGCACTCTAGAAAACCAGAATATGCCTATGTTTAACTTAAAGTTACGGGTCATACTGGACATAATTTGCTGAGAATTTTCTTAAGGACATTACTGTATCTCCTTTCCAAAAAACAGGATCATAAAAAATGACATAATCCTATAATGTCCTATGTCTTTATGACGTTTAGATTATAGGCCATCTTATATTCAGCCGTTGATGGGGGTTCTTGTTGTGGTTATTCTTGTTTTTGTTGCTGCTGTTATGGTGCTTGTATTGTCTTCGAAAACTTTTCATATGGTAACCTAACACTGCAGAATAAACATGGACCTATTCATAAAATACTGTTGTAAAGAAATGTCTGCCTACTCTTGTTAATTGAAATTTAGTCATTTGTTTTATTTAAAAGTAATCGAGATCTTTATAAATATGGTTTACGTTAGAATATTCTCCTAACAACAGAGAGAGAGAGAGAGAGAGAGAGAGAGAGAGAGAGAGAGAGAGAGAAATTTACTGACCCTTAGGTATCCTTTTGTCCAACAGGGTAATCAACAAGAATGCCCCCCAGAAGAAAATGAATCAGGGGCTACTCGCAGACTGGTTTGGATCATCTCACACAACTTTTTCAGCTATCATTTATTATTATTTTTTTTTATTTCGTTAAGTGTCTTATGATGCCTTCCTACCATAGCCTTCATTTCCATAGAAAAGGTACAGCAGCCTTATATTTACTCATCACAATAATATAATTTGTTATCCCTTTTGTAAATATATTTTCAATATAGTTCATTGAGGGTAGTTTGATAATTGTGTGTAAGGCTGAGACAGTCCTATGATTTATCTGTGTGCGCCATCGGCGACGTGCCCACAAGTTTTACTTTTATTCTCTGTGGCATAAGTGGCGTTACAATTACTGTGGCCATCCACGCATGTATGTGTATGTGCACTTGCTTATACGTGTACATTCCACTTTATGCATATACATATATATCGTGGAATTGAAACTATTATATTAATTAAAAGCTACTCTATTTCCAAGAGATACGGGAAGAAAACTATTTGCGATAAGAAACTGACGTGTCAGTGTCTCAAAATATAAGAATTTGATGTGTAGGCCCATGCCCTGTCATTGCCTTGGAATATAAGGAATCGACGGGTAGGTCTATGCCCTGTCATTGCCTCAGAATATAAGGAATTAACGGGTAGGTCTATGCCCTGTCATTGCCTCGGAATATAAGGAATTGACGTGTAGGCCTATGCCCTGTCATTGCCTCGGAATATAAGGAATTGACGTGTAGGTCTATGCCCTGTCATTGCCTCAGAATATAAGAAATTGATATGTAGGCCTATGCCCTGTCATTGTCTCAAAATATAAGAATTCGATATGTAGGCCTGATCTCTCAATGATATTAACATTTGACATGACTGCAGAAGTCTATGCTTCATTTCAATTAATGTTGTCTTTGTGGGATAACTTATTTATGCCAACACCAATTTAAAAAGAAAAGCAAGATGCTTGTGTATTCAGGCTGCACATGATAAAAAAAAAAAGATACCCAGACAAAATGACCTAAGATCTTCATAATGATATATAACTTAATATAACTTTTATCGGAGATATCAATTGCAGACTTCACAACTCTGGGAACTCGGATCTGTGGTGTCATGATTCATGCATGAAACTCAACATGACCAAAAGGAGTAAAATCCGTACTGGTACTCATTTGGATTGTTAACTAGTGTGACGTCATTCCCCCTGACGTCCAATGAGCAGGGCTTAGCTGCAAAGCTAGGTGGATTGTGCTATAGTGTCTAATCTACAGTTTTTAAGGTCGCTGAGATGAACGGTGACACTCCTGTTGCCCTTTCAGTCTAAGTTCAACCCCGATAGGAAGAGGGGGTGAGAATGGGTGAAAAATAAATGTCAAAAATAACAAATATTAGTGTCTAATCCATAGTTTTCGAGGTCGCTGAGATGAGCAGTGACACTCCCGATGTCCTTTAAGTCCATGTTCAGCCCCGATAAGGATGGGGAGTGAGAAGGGGTGAAATATAAAATGTCAGAAATACTGGGCAATGTAATTGAAGCAACTGTCTTAACAGGAAAGGGAGAGAGTGAGAGTGGGGGAGACAGTGAGAGGGACATAAAGTGAGAGAGAGAGAGAATAGAGGGGTGTTTGGGAGGAGAGAGAGAGAGAGAGTTTATCGGTTGTCACTCAGTTTTCCTGGGCAGCGCCGGGTTGGTCAGCTAGTACGTATGTATATACAGTACATATGTGTGTGTATATACATATATATGTGTGTGTGTATGGTTGCATATTTAGACAGATAAATATTTTCAAAATGTTAAATCATAATGCACAGGGAAATATACTCATATCATCATGGAAGTTTTGAAAAAGAAGTGTCTGCCATTCTTGAACAAATAAATAAGAAAAAAAGCCAGCCATTAGTCATACGATATGTCGCCATCATATAGAAAGCGTAATTCGCAATACATTGCAAGGTATCAAAGAAAACCAACCGTCGGCGTCAGTGGCAATAAAACCGAGAAAACTTACGAGCTGAATGAACGAAATACCTTCAATAGTTTCATACATGAAGCTGAAACCTAAGGGCTGGAGGCCCATCGTGAATGCGACAGTTACGTTTAAATATGTGATGTCAAGTCAATGGAACTGGAAATTCATTTTGCTCAAGGGCAGAGAGAGAGAGAGAGAGAGAGAGAGAGAGAGAGAGAGAGAGAGAGAGAAATTGTCATTCAATTGGTTTCATTCCTTTGCACGGAGGATTATGCTGTCGAACCCTTCCCGTTTTATATTATAATAAGATTGAACTGTTATAGCTATACTCTCTCTCTCTCTCTCTCTCTCTCTCTCTCTCTCTCTCTCTCAGGAGTTCAGGATCTTCCTATTCAAGTTGTCTCCTTTGGAATGGGAGGCGTCAGCTTTAAGTTTAATGATTCGTGTCGGTGAAGGTGATTCCAGTGTGAATGAGATGTCCCACAACACTTAAGCTAAACATCTTGAAAGAAGAAGAAGAAAAAGAAGAAGAAGAAGAAGACGAGTATATTAGCATAGTCAAAATGCAACTAGTGGAGACGGGACAGAAGTAAATGTTAAGCTAAGTATCAGCAGTATTTGGTCATTTGTAAGATTACGTGCTAGTAAAGAATTGCACTATTTTCGACGATAAAAAAAAATTTTTTTTATGGAAGTACTTATTAACTTTTATATTAAAATGTTTAATTGATAGAACCAACAAATTCAAGAAGGAATCCGGAGGCCCCACCATGAGTTTTGGGACACCTGACAATAGCTTTCGTTGTCACACACTTTTCCTATTAAAAGTTACAACAGCTTTTCTGATTTCCTTCACAGTAATTCATTATTGTTTCATTAATTATTGTTAATTATTTTTTAAAGACGATAAGTTATTCTTCAATGATCTTTTATTTTATTGCCAGGTCATTTTTTAAACTCTGTCTTTATTATTACCAAGTCATTCTTAAAGGACCTTCTATATAATCATGACCTTTACGCATCGATTTGGGTAAAAATTGTGAAAAAGATACCTCTTTCTACTTCCACGAAATTGTAATGACATTTTAACACCAGTAACGAAAAAAGCTAAGCCAACTCTTTGAAAACTGGAATCCCTTTACCAAGTAAATAACGAAGTCGCTAAAATAATATTTGCCTTATTCGGACTCTGGGCCTCTTTCCCCTTCAGGATGAACTGGAAAACATTTGCTCTCAAAACTGCCTAACACAGTCCGCGTCAGTAACCCTTGAACCGGGTATTCAGGTGCAAGAAGGTCAAAATGTTTGTGAAACGGTCAGAAATGAAATATTATTTGCAACCGACCTTTCACTTCGATCTGAGAGTGGCGTCAGTGTATAAGCAACCTTTATAAGTTTTGAAGGAGATGCAGGTAGCGTGTGGACCATCCTTGTCATAATATTTGTAGGCGTTGTATTAGTAGCTTGGGACGGGGGTTTTATACCTATGGAATAGCACTCCGAAAGGGCAAATATTTTGCTAAATAATTTTCATTCCTTTTTCAATCGCCTCATTTCTCTGTATACAATATTTCAATCATCCTTCTCTGGTTTACCATGAATGATCAATGGTATTCGTTTTTGTGGAGGCCCTTCTTTGTTCAGTTTCTCCGAAACTAAACAAAAAAGAGAAGCTGAAATTCACGATTAAATACACTCCAAAAATCAAACAAAGTCGATAGCCTCGACTTCCAGCACACAGCTCTCAGATTGGACACGATGTATGTTGGGTCTGGTCAAAATCAGCTCAGTGTTGCCAAAGTTGACGACATCTTCAATCTTGTCCTGAAGTTTTGAGGCATTAATGGCGCTAACAAGTGTCTGTTACACATTCAAGTGAATTAAAGTGAGAATTATCCTTTTGTTGCCGTAGTGTCCGTAAGAGTCTGAAGATCCAGAACAAAATGGTTTAATTGAGAATTGCCTAAGTGCCTCCTTAACAAGCAGTTTACGAATGTTAGTATCTTGTAAACTTGCTCATGAATTACGGCTGGGAATCTCTTCATACTGTATTAGAACACACAGTGTGTTCACATATTTATTTTTCTGTGCGTAATACCGATCATCAAAATATAATTAAGTCTGTTTGTGTATACCTTCCGTCGTTTGTGTCGGGACAACCTATAAAGAGATTTGCATACGATATGAGTATTCAGATTGAGGAGACGTGGTACGAACGCCTGGAAGGTACGTAGCGTCTTTTGGATCGAGACTTGACTCCTCGACGATCTTTTATATTAGTTATTTTGATACTTTCTATTACCCTCGTTCTTCGGTTTGAATTTGTTCAGATGCTAAGATTAAAGATGCCAGACGAATGAGACTTTGAACGTTGGAAGTTTCTAAAAATCTCAGGGACAGACACGTCTCACACGAGAGCGTTCCGGTCACATATACAAACCACCAGGACGGCTGCAGATACAATACAGATAAATTCTAAACAGATATTCAAGTTTCAGGGCTGGATAAACTCGCATGCAAGCAACTACCAAAGAACCACTCATAACCACGTCCGTTTATGCATGCACAGGACCACGTTTGCGTGTTCAAAAAGAAGAAAAATTGAGAGATGAAAGGTTTGCACCAAGCAAATCTATACTTCTCTCCTCCTCTGGCGAGTGTAAATGGAATCTCATCGGTTCTTTCTCGCGGCAAATGCGTCTCTGGTTGACTCCGCATAAAAGGCGAGAATATTCTTCTCGCAGCCAATGGCAAAATTTCCCTCAAAGGCGCTTTTCTTTTGCCTTGGAAAAGCACCAACATTTTATGCTCCGTATTTACTAACCCAGAATGCAAAAATGTAATGGCTCTTCTACAGATGTTACGGAGTTAATAAATGTTCGCGTTACCTACCGAAGTCATACGCTTTCAGTCATCTTTCTTTTACGAGTCATCATTAATGCAGTCATTTTATTGAACTGGCTGCTGTTCTGCAACTTGGGATACTGGAGAGAGAGAGAGAGAGAGAGAGAGAGAGAGAGAGAGAGAGAGAGAGAGAGAGAGAGAGGAAATACCATAGTGAGTATACAGCTTAATGTAATTCAGATGATGCTGCAGTCTTCAATTTTATATTTTGAGGCAAATCATTGAAAGCTTTTCTATCATTGTGGTAGCTCTTTTAGACCATTATCATTTAAAGGTTTAACTCGAAAACATTAACATACATACATTCATACACTCATACATTACCACATGACTCGAGCATTACATACACGAATATATTAGCATACTAAGTTATGTCCTGTGCACATAACCACAGGCATGGAAGGCCAAATTTACAGCTATCATATGTTAATTGACAATTGGAACTGACAAGGAAAATGAGCTCTAAATCTCACTAGAAGCCATAGAGCTAACGCCCGCTTGTTAAGTTTATATGCTGAACTGTTCAGCCACAGAGGATCCTGACTTATCAATCTTCTCTAACTACTTCGTTATCGCGTTTCGTTAGGAACCCTCCGGGAGAAGGGCTCCAGCGGCGGGCCTGATTAGGTGTAGTCCTTGCCATAAGGTTAGTGTAACATATGCTTTGATGTAGCCTAATATATTATCCAATGCAGAGGCTGTCCCTAGATTCCTCATATTAACGCTCTCACTTGGCGCACAATGAGTGATTGTCTTTTGTTTTACTGTCATCATATGATGCTGTTTACAATTTCTTATGATTTATCAAATAGAAAAAATGCTTTGGAAATAAATTATTGAAGTCTGAGATCATAAAAGTCAAGTGGAATTTTTCTCTCCGTTTTATTGTTTTATTACTTTTTTGGTGTTTTCGGTACAAAATCCTGCTGAACAGTATTGTATTGATAAGGTATTTGCACTTGTATAGGATGCTGTAAAAACACAATCTTAAAAACAGTGACAATAAAAGCAACGCTTAACGAGACCTTTAAAAACCCCTACGATAGATTATCTGCAACATGTGTCCCCATTCAATTCATATTCCTAATAAGCAACAGTGTACCTAGCATCAGTACAGAGGTAGATGAATATGACTAAAAAAATTCTAACCCTCACCAGTTTCTTTGTTCACGAATAAAAGAAATTTTAGTCTCTGTCGTTTCTACATTCTATGTGCTTCAAAAACTTTTTCCACGAGCATACGTTGAGTTATAAACAAAGAGCATTTACTGGAATACACTCCGGTAAATCTAATTTCTTTCTGAAAGGATTATTTCATATCAACGCATCTTAATTCGAACGGTATTTCATATTTCACATCCCTTCACGTCTTTCGCCAGTTGCGTAAAAAGCCGATAAACGTAAGACTCACCTGGTGAGCAGAGTTGTGTGGAATAAAGGCCTTCAATAAATGGAATGAAAATAGACTTTACACTCTCAAGTCTTTGCAACAAATTTTGGTGATATGTTTCTTTAATAACATGGTTCGTCGGGTATGCTCTAATGCACTAGCACGGCGCCAGAAGACGTGTGGTTTTTGATACTTTAACACACACGCACACACACACACACACTTATATATACTGCATATATAAATTGAAAATATATTTAATTTTTAGGTTTTCAGAGAAGCAGTGATGCGAGTAATGTTCTCATTTTAAGTTTTCTGTAAAAGAAAACTATTGTGCCGGGTTTTTCTGTCCGTCCGCACTTTATTCTATCCGTACTTTTTCTGTCCGCCCTCAGATCTTAAAAACTACTGAGGTTAGAGGGCTGCAAATTGGTATGTTGATCATCCACCCTCCAGTCATCAACCATACTAAATTGCAGCTCTCTGTCTTCAGTATTTTTTATTTTATTTTATGTTAAAGTTAGCCATAATCGTGCTTCTGGCAACGATATAGGATAGGCCACCACTGGGCCGTTGTTAAAGTTTCATGGGTCGCGGCTCACACAGCATTACACCGAGACCACCGAAAGATAGATCTACTTTCGGTGGCCTTGATTATACGCTGTAGCGGCTGTACAGAAAACTCGATTGCGCCGAAGAAACTTCGGGTCATTTTTTACTTGTTTATTATTACAATGGAAAACAACATTGTGGTAAAAGTAATGGTTGCAAATGTTGTGGATAATCTATACAAAAAAGTAAACATTGATATCCTTACATTATTATTAAACGAGTAACTTAGAAACTAAAACAATGAAGCAAAATAAATTATTTGTAAATTAATATTTGGGTGTAATCCATTAACCCGATAAGTGGACTTGAAGACAACAGCTGGGCTCTAATGCCTGCTGATTCTTTGAATGTATCTCTCGTACGGAATTTCATCTACTTCAGTAAATTTCACAAATTCCCATGTCGACATCATATTCATAGCCGAAGGTTTTTTTTCTTTTTTTACTTTCCCAAATATTTCGGTTACAAATATGTAGAAAAAGAAACTAGAAATAATAAATTTTTACAGTCATGTTATTTCCCGTGACATGAGATAATATCAAGTTTCTAATGGACGGACATAATTCCGTATTGCACTCGTTGGTTTTCACATTCCAAATGCGAAGTTTTAACAGCGCAATGATAATCAGAAAGCAGCATTTGAAGGCGGAAAATCATGGAGAAAAATAAGAAACAAAAACTACAGAATTAATTTTCCATTCTCATCAGTTTCTCTATCCCGAGATATTTTCGCATCATTGACCTTTGAAACTACAATGTAAGATAATATTCAATCCCTAGTTACAAAGCTTCTTAAGTTATTGGCTAGAATTTATAGGAATTGGGGAAATTTCTTGGAAAATCGTGTGTTATTTCATTCCTTCCATTATGACGTATTCACCTAATATAAATGTAGCTTTCAGTTTAACACGCGGAATAAACGTCCAGTTGATTTTATAGTGTCAATTTTACCCTTTGAATGAAGTGTATTAAAAAAAATTGACTGATTTTCCGTTTTTATTCAGATGTAAAACAAAAGAAAGTAATTTTTTACATCGGCTTTTAACATATTTTTAGTCTAACTCCGATAACGAAACATTTGCATCTCAACTAACACTTACAGAATAACAAAATTTACTAAACTTTTATGAATTCATTAAAATGGCTTTCGCCAAAAAATAATGGTTTCCTTTATCGTTGTTAATTGGTAAAATCTATCGTCACATTCTCATTGTTTATATTTATATATATATATATATATATATATATATATATATATATATATATATATATATATATACATACATATACATATATATATATATATATATATATATATATATATATATATATATATTTCTGACTCACATCAGGATCAGAACCCAGGTCTTTCAACTGAAAGACCTGGGTTCTGATCCTGATGTGAGTCAGAAATTTATTTCTGTTATATATATATATATATATATATATATATATATATATATATATATATATATATATATATATATATATATATATATATATATACATATATCTCTCTCTCTCTCTCTCTCTCTCTCATATACACACATATATACCTACAAACAGATTTACTTATTTGGTCTGTTTCCTTATCTTATTCATTGTATTTTATCAATTAGTTATTCATATTCTCTTCTTTTTTTATCTCTAACTCTGGTAATGTTTGTTGCAGGTAAAAAAAGAAACTTCAGCAACAATCAGTGTCATTATATTAGGTCTTGGCCTTCACCCGACCCTAAATTCAGACTACACTATGCAATTACTGCTACAAGCACTTATACATTGTCAATGCTTAGTTAATAATAATGTTTCGATCATAAGAACGCCACAATAGTTTCAATATACTTTGTTTAAAATTTTTTTTAAAAATAGTGTAATTCGACAATTTACGAATAACCGTATTCCTATGCTTCCAATCCAATTACCCTTCCAGCATAAAATCAATCAAATAATGATAATTTTTATGTGTAAATCAAATTACTTCAGTAATTTGAATGTAAATGCCCCAGCTACCGAACACCTAAAACTAAAACCAACTGAGGCTGTCTTCATGGCATTATCGAGTTGGTTTCATGCTAACACTCAATCTTGTTGTTCAGAGGAACTCTTAAAACTATCATTAAAACGCAACTGAAGAAAGAAAAATGGCTACAATTTCTGGAGAGGGGGAACAAGGATGCAGAGTGGCAAGAACAATTACATAAGCTGTAATCCTTATAACTATCATACTCCACTGTATCACACGATTACCTGTTTCGTTTTACGAGAGAGATGTATCCGCTAAGCCTCTCTCTCTCTCTCTCTCTCTCTCTCTCTCTCTCTCTCTCATTCACACACTAACAGATTTGCTAATTTATTTTTCTTTAATCTATCTCATTTCTTTACTAATTTTATTATTTTTGTCCTTTCTCTTCTGTCTTTTCTGTTGTTAGTAAAATCAAGAAAATTCAGCAACATACAATGTCTTTGCCTTAGTCTTGCCCTTCAACTAAGTCTAAATTCAGATTACACTGTAAGTTTTTCCTGCAAGCTCTTACATTTTTCAGCTGTTTATTTGACAATAATGTTTCGATCATACGAATGCCACAATAGTTTTTTGCCTAAAAAAAATAATTTAACTGTGCAGCATTAGCAGCATTGTAATGCTTCTTAATTATTTAGCCTTCAAGCATAAAATCAATGAGATATTGGTTATTTTTATATATATATATAACTCAGTTTACTTCAGTCATTTAAATACAATTGTCCAAGCTACCAAACACATATAAATAAAACCAATTAAGTCTATTTGTTGATGGCATTTCAGAGTTGGTCCTACGATAACCAGTAGTCTTGTTGTTCAGAGGAACTCTTGCAAACTGTTAGGCAATAATTTCTGAAGAGGGAGAAGAAGGATACAGAGTTCTACAAGTAACAATTAATTAAGCTGTAATCGTCATAACTGTCGTATCCTACTTTATCACAGTACTTCAGTTACCTGTTTTTTTAATTTTTTTATGCAGCTCGCAATACCTGACTAATCTTTCGCGCAAAATCTTTCTATCATGGCGTCGATCACCAAACATTCCCATCAGTGTGGGACGAATAAATTAATCGCCTCCAAATTATGAGTGACCCCCATCCATCGCTATTCTGGGCCCACGGAATTTTCAACCGAAACTTGTTTAATTAAATCCCCAAAGGAACATTTCCACATGGGATATTAATCTCCTAACCACAAACGTACGCTTGATAAAGTATTGTCACAAATATATGCTACTGTCGTCTCTCCGTTCCTTTCACATAGAGATCAATTTCCCTTAGAGATAAGACAGCCAGACTAAGGGTAGAGTAGGGACCCCGAACCCAGCTACAAAGTGATAGTGGACGTTGTTTGTGAGACGAAGGGCCAACGAAGGAAAGGGATTAAATTAGTCATGGGGGAAATAGACATGCTAGAGACGTCACTTCTGAGACCTTTGCCCTAAGAACTATTCTCCTTCTGCTGGTATTAATGGTCTCCTTCAGGTATGTCGGGCACTCCTTCATTAATGGCTGGCCACTT
Source organism: Macrobrachium rosenbergii (assembly GCF_040412425.1). Classification (NCBI taxonomy): domain Eukaryota; kingdom Metazoa; phylum Arthropoda; class Malacostraca; order Decapoda; family Palaemonidae; genus Macrobrachium; species Macrobrachium rosenbergii. Next base: position 24,437,153 of record NC_089749.1, read on the forward strand.
CCGGACGGACCCCGAGCCCTATCTCTAGGATGTAGCCCTTTGTCTCTCTCTGGCACGGCCACGTGTGCTCCTAGGGTCACAAGCGACCTGGGCTTTAAGCCGCCCCTGCCTCGTTAATGGAAGCCATATTGTACCACGTTCCACAGTAGTTGTGCACGCTGCAGAGTTGGATTTTCCGGTAAGTTTGAAGTTCGAAAATTAATTGCCAGTGCCTGTTTCTTAAACTGAATCTCTCATTTCCTTTTCAAGATATTCATCTTCCAACATGATTCCCTTGTAAACACCTAGCATGTGTAGTTCCCTCATGAATTACGTCCAGTAAATGAATAAACCTGTGCTTGGTGATACAGAGTAAAACACCCCTCCATTGTGATAAATCATTGCAAGTGCGAAACCTTTTCTTGTACGAATTCTTATCCGGGAAATATATTTCCAGAGACTGGTTATCTTGTCGCTCGTGTTCCCCCACCTACCACCCTGAGATACGTTGCCTTAGATTACTAATTCTGCCTTGCCACCGGCTAGCCAGCTTCTGAACTGTTAGTCATCACAATCAGAGAGCCACGAGCCATGGTTCCACTTTGCGTTATTATTGTGAGAAACACTGTTGTATTTTGAAAGCAAGTTACCTGTAATTTAGGTATAAGATACTTGCTGCACTCCTTTTTGCTGGGTTGCATTCCAGGCAGAATTTAGTCTAATTTTAAGTGTTAATTGAAACCTTGGTTGTAAATTACGTTTGCACTTAGTTTGCTGGATTGTATTCCAACCAAGATTCACCTTACTTATTGAATTGTGTGGAATAAAGTAAATTACGATACTTCATTGGCTTTCTGGCGACCTTCCCTTTTTGTGTTAAATGTAATAACACGGTAAGTTATCATTTTGTTACATTGTGCTTACATATTTGGGCCTTGGTAATTGGCCCATAAGGCAACTCTCAATCAATATTCATTTTAATTAGCTAAAACCAGCCCAGATATGTAACAGTATGTTTATGAAGTATGACGAGAATGATGCTTCCGCTAAGGGACCAAGCCCTATTTCTCTCTGGATTTGAAAACAATGATGAACATATATGTTATGCATATCTTAGTTCTGAAATGCAATAATATTTGCTTTTCCACTCCTTTGCTTAGATTTCAGGGAAAGAACAGCAATGTTTAAATATCAACAGAGAGTGTAAATTTTCAAAGTAAAAGGCCATTTCGCGCAATATTTTATCTGAATATTTACGTAAAACATCTCATTTCTAATTCAGTACTACTTTATTTGCATTAGTATCTTTTAATGTGGTGTTTTGCAAATTGAAAAGAGTTCAAGTACAAGCTACTGATTATTATTTTCCTTTGCTCTTATATCATACTACTACTCACCTAGATGGCAAACAGAATTTTATTTTAGAAAACTAAAACAATAGTCAGACTAAATTTCTGCCTCACGTAAGGGTCGAACACAGGGCTCTCGAGTGAGATAGACATTTATTCGTTCGCAAAAGTAATAATGCGCTGATTTCCAAAAGCAAGATTGCCATATTAACTGAAATGAGGAAGATGTTTTGAGCGGAGATTTTTTTTTTTTTTTTTAACTTTGTGTCTTCCGATGACCGTCGAGGATCTGAAAGTTGTGCGCGAGAGACTCTCTCTCTCTCTCTCTCTCTCTCTCTCTCTCTCTCTCTCTCTCTCTCTCTCTCTCTCTCTCTCTCTCCAGTTGCGGCCAAACACTTTAATCTCGATTAAAACTAGAGTCTCGTCTGTCTCCTCCCTTTTAGTGGATTTCATTACCTTTCAGATTTTTTTTTTTTTATTATTTTTGTTTTTCCTGTCTTCCTGAACAGTTTCCTCCGAACTCTTTCTTCGTTTCTCTGTATTCACTGAATTTCCTATTTTCTTTCTAATTGTTCTTTTTTTTTTTCTTCATTAATAATTTTAGACATATTTCCTATCCTTGCATTTGACAAAACGTATGGCTTCCTAAACATACTTATCCCTGGATATCCGAAAATAAAAATAAACAAAAGAATAAAACTGTAAATCCCGACTCCCCACGTTTCCACCTTCTTTAGAAAAACTAAAACCAAATACCTGTAACTAAACATATCACTAAACAATGAACCACCAGTCCCTCAAAGTATGATTTCATTCATACATTTTTTTTTTTAATGCCAGGTCTACGTAAACACCTTGTTTTCGGTGCATGCCAATATCAGATCTACATATCAGTCATTTAAAATACAACGACAAATAGAGTAGATTCTTCGGACACTCTTAAATTGCTAATTCATTCGACAGTGATTTCACGAAATATCTGAAAAAATTACTTAGTATTCAATTTCAGATTATTACCTTTAGGTGAGAAGGAAAAATACTGACTTCTAGAAATGTGAAGAACAGCTTCCATAATTTAGTTTTCTTATATTGTTATGATATCGATATAAATCGGCACGTATATGATCTACATGAGGTGTGAGAGTTCTTTGTATATATAAGCATCCATATGTACTACTGAAAAAATAATTTGTATCTTTATCACAGTAGACCTACGATATCGGAAAATTTGGTTTCAGCCAATCACGAGCTAGCTATGCATATACCACTTATACCCAAGCCTACGTTCGTGAGTGGATAGATGGAATGAAATAGACTATAGTTCTGTTCTTTTTACTTCCTTCCGTGTTTTCCGCAATAAAACGCTAGCTCTTTCCTATCACGTTTTTAAAGTAAAAATCTATAACTTTTCTCATTTTTCAGCTTTCAAGGAGTACAATACGGTACCAACTTATAGCAATCTAAGTCGTGAATTTTATTCCCATAATTTTATCACTCCCTTGAGTTGTTTACGGTTCATAAAAATTTTGGGTACATAAACAAAAAACAAGGAGAGTCAACGAAGCCTTAAATAATCCGCTAGAATGCTTTCCGCTCAAACAAATAAATTCATGGTACCGGAGAGACCTCCATTTAGTGAACTTCGATTGGAACATTCAAGACTAAGATTTATTTTACTCCTTTTCGTAAAGTATTTTCTGTTAATTATATATGAGAACATTTTCGGGAATAATAAAGACTGACGAAGTATGAAACATAATATAATGGAACAGATAGAGTGAACCAATTGGAAAATGCTTCCTTCAGCTGCAGCTACGATGAGGAAAGGCAGTCACAGGAATGGACTCAAATTTCGCGAATATTATCTCAAATCTGACAGAAGCAGATACACGCTGAGGAAGACGTGGCCTCGTTTTCCATTCGGGAGGACACAGGCCATCCTTCAATTTCATGGACTAAAGCCGCAATAATATGCTCAACATTATTAAACTGGAATTTATCGCTCAGGTGTTCATATATTATCATACATTATGTTCCGCTATGTACAGGTTCTGCGTCCCATTCTCATTCTAGTTTGTCAGGGCATTGTTTGGAGATACGATATACACAGAGGAAAACAGTCTGTTCGCTTAATTTGTTAAAACTTCCTTGTCTAAATAATAAAGCCATTTAGTTCAAAGGTAAAAATCAATTACAATATTTACCTACAGCAAGAGTGACGAAAAAAATGCGTAATTAGACTATATGCAAATCGAGATTTCAGCACAACTTTTACTAAAGTTATCATTTTATTTCTTTCCACTTTGATTTCTCACAATAGCCTGGGGCCAGATCTTCTACTCGTCATCCCAAAAGGTTCCTTTCACCTACCCATACCCTGTCAATCAAAGCTCCCTCATATCGCTCACCTCTCTACTTCAGCAGTCTCTTTCTCTCACTTTTTCGCCCTTCTTTTACCAAACACCAAGAGATTTCTTTCAATAACGTCGGAACTTTTTCTCTTGACAGATACTCTACAAAAGGTTCGTCAGACTTCTTCATGAACTGATCCTATCAACACACTCAAGTTTCAAGTTCCCATACTCTCTGGAATGATAATAATATGAGAAGGAGTACAGACAGAAAGTTCTGACAATAAGGACGTTACGTACCGTCAAGAAGCTCTGACCACGGTACATTCATTCTGGATATTTGTAGTGGCCAGAGCTGAGAGAGGCGGATCCCAAGTAAGACGACGGCATGCAAAAGGTTGACTTATTACTAGCAAGCCATCATTGTAACAACGCCAGAGGCTATAGATTCGAATCCTGGTATCAGTAGATGAACTATACACTGTATATATATATATATATATATATATATATATATATATATATATATATATATATATATATATATATATATATATATATATATATATATATATATATATATGGGATCTCTCCCTCTCTCTCTCTCTCTTTTCTCTCTCTCTCTCTCTCTCTCTCTCTCTCTCTCTCTCGGAACGACTGAGTAAAAACCTATTTCTTGGTTGTTTTCCTTCTTTAGTACCATGTATTGAACCGTTACAATAGTTAGCCACTTACAGTAACAGCTGAAAAATAATTTAAGGAAAATCTAAATATCACCTAAACACCTACATGCCTAACGTCGTACTTGCAGAACCGATTTTTGTAAAACTGTGAAAGGAATTTATATGTTGATACACACACACTTACACACACACACACACACATATATATATATATATATATATATATATATATATATATATATATATATATATATATATATATATATATATATATACATATATATATATATATATATATATATATACTGTATATATATATATATATATATATATATATATATATATATTTATATATATATATATGTAAGTGTGTGTGTGTGTGTGTGTAGATGTTTAGGTGATATTTAGATTTACCATAAATTATCTACGAGTTGTTAGACTAGGTCTCTTACTATTGTAACAGTTCAATGCGTGCTACCAAAGAAGGAAAACAACAATGATATAGGTTTTTTACTCAGTCGTTCCGCATAGAGAGAGAGAGAGAGAAAGAGAGAGAGATCCCATAGGAAAGTTGACAGTAAGAGAAATTTCGAAAAGAGAGACCGATACCATGCAAACGTCCGCTAACCGCCCGTCTGCCCCCCTCTCTCTCTCTCTCTCTCTCTCTCTCTCTCTCTCTCTCTCTCTCTCTCTACAGCTGGAATTTGCATGAGCGTCGTCGTGCGAGACAAGAGGCAGATCCGTCGCAGACGAATGGGTTCTCCTGAAGGAGGGAAACAAGAGACCTACACAAACAGCCTCAGGCTCCGAGAAATTGCGATTCCAGGCCACATGATGTATCGACCCGGGGTTGCTCGCCTCTTATGATGAGTTGGATGGAAACTTTAATAAGAAGCGAATGAGTAAGTGGAGGCCTAAGACAACGAAGACTCCATCCTCTTGACTGCTTATAATTTTGGGATATATATATATATACATATAAATTATATATCTATATATATATATATATATATATATATATATATGTGTGTGTGTGTGTGTGTATGTATATATATATGTATATATATATATATATATATATATATATATATATATATATATATATGTATGTATGTATATGTATATATATATATATATATATATATATATATATATATATATATATATATATATATATATATATATATATATATATATTCTGGTTGAAGATATGATTGCAGATATCATTTAAGACGATCGTATATTACAAACTAATTTTTTGCATGCTTATAAATCTTTATATTTTCACTAACGGATGTTTACGGCACGCGTACGTGTTTGTAGAACTTTGTCCTAACAGAATAAAAGCGTGAGCAATATTGAATGGAACTGCTCTGGCTTTACAGGTGGACAATCCTTGAAACCAGAAAGCACTACGCACTCGGCCTGGATAACTACGTTCATTTGAACAGTTAATAAACTGCAACAGTGAATAAACTGTGTTATCAAGTAACAGAACAATTAAATGCGATAGAACCCCTGGCGCTCACGGTAAAATTCAGTGTTTCTTCTGCTGGACATAGATCAATTGATCACACTTTCTTTAAACGAAACGACTTTTTAAAAAAAAATTTCTATCTTTACTACCGTTTGCAATTCCTAGAAAATATTCTAACTCTGAAAACTAAAATGTAGTGATGCCCACACATACACAGCATAAAAAATACATTAAAAAAAGGATCGAGACGTTAAGTTCTGACCTTATGGGCGTTACATGCCGTCCTTCGTTCTTCATCCAGTGCTTTTACAGGATATGACGGTGAGAGAGGTTGGCCTCGGACTCGATGATGACAAGTTTGCACGAGAATGTCCTTACCGGCAAACTGTCGTTGCCACACAAACATCTGTGGATACACAATGAATTTTATTACATAAAGAAAAACTGCCTTCAGTATTCGCTGGATTAGATTAAAGCGGTACTTACGGATGCAGTCAAGTTCGAAAGCGAAACAAAAATGCAAAAAATATACCTTTAATCTTTCTCGACTAAGACGTAATAAGGAATCCCTGCTCTTAATGGCCCATATGATTATATCCTTTCAGGATTTACTAATATCACTCTGGCGTTAGTATAACCCCAAAAATAGCATTTTAAAGTAAGTACACAATCAGCATTTTCAATATTTCTGGTAACGGCTGTTGGAACACTTCAACTACGTGGGTATCTTCAAACTCTTCCCAAAAGAGCTAGATAAAACGTATCATTTAATGGTAAGTATTACTGTTAACTCCTTCAATGTTTACAAAATAGTAACAGTATTTAGTTTTCACGATAGTTCTTTCTGATATTATCATTAAGGGAATAAATTAGTTCTGCTAAGAAAACCTGCCTTGGGGTCAGTTCAGTATTTGTTTATCATGTTCACACAGGGGCGGTCAGTAGCCTACGCACTCAGATTATTCATTTCTGTTCTCTTATAAGAACTTTCTCATTTTAGTAATTCACACATACATAAAAGAGATCTTTGTTAATATACACATAATCTTTGTTGCCATATTCATCCATATTCAGATTATATGTATGCGACATTTTTATATTTCAGTGATACATACATACATGCATGCATACAGACATGCATACGGAAATCAGATAATTGCTAATACATACATACATTTGCCAATGGTGTATTCATTCAAATTCTTACATTTATACGTATAATCTAGTACAAAGAAGATGCAAACCTCTATCCGGATATACATCCACCTCAGTCTTGCCTGTTTTTAGCTCATTTGCCGCACTTTCCCGCACACGAATAAGCGAGCACAGCTTCTCGTCCCATTGCAATGTCACCTGGCCTCAGGGTGTTTGTGCGGCTGCCTCGGATCTTTCTTGCGCGGAAAAGTCATACATTTCAGACGAGGCGCCTTCAATAGGGACAGGTGACGCACGTGCAAATATTAGTCGGCAGAAGACAGCTACTCTCTCTCTCTCTCTCTCTCTCTCTCTCTCTCTCTCTCTCTCTCTCTATTTGACTGCTTTAGAAATCCACACATTATCTTCCGTATTTCTCTCTCTCTCTCTCTCTCTCTCTCTCTCTCTCTCTCTCTCTCTCTCTCGAATAATTAGGAAAACCATTGTCTTGTTTGGCCTGATTCTCTCTCTCTCTCTCTCTCTCTCTCTCTCACGAATAATTAGGAAAACCATAGTCTTATTTGCTCCGATTCTCTCTCTCTCTCTCTCTCTCTCTCTCTCTCTCTCTCTCTCTCTCTCTCTCTCTCGAATAATTAGGAAAACATTAAGTAAACCATTGTCTTATTTGGCCTGAGTCTCTCTTTTCCTCTGTAGGGGAGTAATGCCTGCAGTGTGCCTTCTGCGGTACACAGTAGGCAGTACTTAAGGGTTTTTGCAGCTTCCCTTCGGCCCCGAGCTGCGACCTCTTTTAAACCTTGTACTTTACATCCGTTCTAACCACCTTTCTACCACCTTGCCCTCCCATTCTCTTCACCAGAAATGAAACAGAAAGAAGCACCAGACTAGGTACAAAGAAAGAAACTTTCAAGCAAAAAAATTCTGAATTCAAGAGCTGCTGGTAGAAGAGTGATAGCAGCCAGAAAACATAACTGTCCCTCAAAAGGAATCAACACATTAAATAGACTTGCTTTGCGTTCAGAATTAGAAGAGGAAACAAACGTAATTGGAGACTCGTTGGTAAAGGAACAGGGTTCAAATTTTGTGGCCAAAAACAAAAATACGAGAAAAGTTCATTCTTTCCCAGGTGCAGGAACACTGAAGATAACCGAGAAAGTGAAGAAGACCAAAGTGAAAAGTAGAAAAAGCGCAATCATAGTGCAGGGAGGAGGAAACGACTTATTTCTAAAAGATGGAAGAACTGGCCAGACAGAAGGTCTTGTAGCCGACCTGAGGAATGTTGTAGAAAACATCCGTTAGAAAACGACAACGGCATTCTTGTAGGACTGCTGCCTAGAACCAATGTAAGCCACTACTCCCTCAGCAAGGCAAGAGGAATTGATGACAGACTGGAGCGAATATGCCAAGAAAAAGGTGTTAGGTTTTTAAACTTTTGGGACAGATTTGTAGGAACAAAAAACTATATAAAAGTGGTGGAACTTACTTGAATTTTGAAGGAGCAAAATTACTAGGAAACCTTAATGAAAACCTCTTGAAACACCTCAGTGAACTGAACATTCAAGGGGAGAAGTCAGAAAGCTCCCAGAATGTGGTTAGTAATAGCACTGCATAAAACAGGGAAAATAAGGGAAACGAATAAAGTCACCGAGGACAAAAGAGAACATAGAAAAGTCCCTCAGAGTGGCACAGTTTAATGCACAATCTATTCATAACAAAGTAGATCTCTTCAAAGAATTGATAGCAAGTGAAGAACTAGACATAATAGGTATCACAGAAACACGAATACAAGAGGCAACAAGAGACTTTGTAGAAGAGTACCAAATACCAGGATATAAATTGTTCAAAAAAGATAGACCAAATAAAAAAGGTGGAGGAGTTATGTTATATGTCAAGGACCAGCTCAGTCCAATAGAGTGTAAAATTACAACCACGCAAGAAGTAACTGGCATCAAAATAAGCAGTTTAGGGAAGAAGCTAACTCTAATACTAGTGTACAGACCTCCCCGCCAACCACAAATGTCCGATGAGGAGCTGTACGCACTACTAGGACGAGAAATAAACAACAAACTCTGCATATGAATAGGAGATTTCAATGCAGCAGTACACTGGGCCACTATGACCCCCACATCAAACTTAGAAGGAAAGAGACCTTTAGAATTTGTCAAAAATGACTTCGTCCTATCAACAGAAGATAACCTAGTGTTTGACCTTTCAGTAGGTGCAAATCTAGGCAAAAGCGACCATAAACTTATTACATTTCATATTAATATTCGCCATAAAAAAGAAAAGAAGATACTGAAGAGATTCGACTACCGCTGAGGAGACCTAAAACTAAAGGAGTATGTAAAAAATCTAGAGTACAACACAGACACAGATAAGTACTGGGAAGCCTTTCTAGAAGAATACACAGAAAAATGCTCCAGATTTATACATTAAAGCAAATACAGACAAATGGCAACCCTGAGCCTAAGTGGTTCAACTGAGAAATTAAAAATAAAATAAGAGAAAGAGACAGATTGCACAAATCAATGAATCCACACCCAACACCAGAAGGAGCAAGCAGGTATAAAGAACTCTGTAGAATGGTGGACAAATTAGTAAGAAATGCAAAGATAAATGAGGATAAGAGAGTTGCATAGTTTGTAAGGAAAACCCAAAGAATTCTTCGCGCATATTAATAGTAGGAAGCCAATAAAAAACAGCATAGGTCTCTTAAGAGACAACAGAGGAAACCTAGCGAACTCAGACCTGGAAAAAACAGATTTACTGAGTAAGTTTTTACTAGTGTTTTTACAATTGAAGACACTACCTCAATCCCTGAACCAGCTATTAAATATGAAGGGGCAGAACCGCTTGACAAAATAATATTTACAGAAGTTGTTTAAAACAAAACAGAAAAACTAAATAAGTTCAAATCTCCTGGTCCAGATGGGATTCATCCAAGAGAAATTACAGAGTTAAAAGAGGAGATAGTTCCTCACCAATATAAACTCTACAGAAAAACTGCAGAACAACAAAAGGCAACAAAAGGATGGAAACTAGGTAATGTGCCGCCAGTTTACGAAAAAAGGTCCAAGAGAAGAGCCAGGAAATTATAGAACAATCTGTGTAACGTCAGTCCCTTGCAAGATTTTTGAGTCTATAATTGCAGATCAAATTGTGGATCACATTGACAGAAACAACCTGCTTGGTATTTACGACAGTAGCAGAGCAATAGATATACTCTACTTAGATTTCCAAAAGGCTTTGACAAAGTTCCACACAAGAAACTAATGACAAAAGTTAGAGCTTCAGGAATTGTAGGAGAAATAGCAGACTAGATCGAAGAATGGCTAACTAATAGAAAACAGAGTCGTAATAAATGGTGAAGAATCAGAATGGGCAGATGTGACATGAGGAATTCCTCAGGGTTCTGTCCTTGGCCCGCTCTTGTTTTTTATTTACATTAATGACATTGATGTAGGCTTAACTAACAGGGTGGCCAAATTTGCAGATGACACCAAACTAGGTGCAAATGCAGCAGACCCAGATACAGTGGAAAGTTTAAGAAATGATCTAAGGAAAATAGGAGAGTGGTCAAAAAGATGGCAAATACCTTTTAACTTGGATAAGTGTAAAGTGCTACAAATAGGAACAAACAACCCTCATGCCAACTACATGCTGCTTGGGAATGACAAATAGTGTAGAACAAGACTAGGACCTTGGAGTCATTATTACCAGGGACTTAAAATCCTCAAAACAGTGCATAAAAGCTGAAAAGAAGGCACAGAAACTAGTGGGATACATAAAGAGGCAGTTCGAACACAGAAACAAGGAAACGGTGCTGCAGCTCTACACATCCATAGTTAGACCTCATCTTGAATATGCAGTTCAGTTTTGGTCATGAACACTAAGAAAGGACATAAATAGATTAGAAAGGGCACAAGCAAGACCTACAAAGTTAATTCAGTCCATCAGGCAAATAGGTTACCAAAGACGACTAGAGAGCCTGAACATGTATGGCTTAGAAACACAGCGATTGCGAGGACAACTAATAGAAACATTCAAAATACTGAAAGGCATAACAAAAGTAGAAAGTAATCTCTTCACATTAAATAAAAGCCAGACGAGAAATAATGAATGGAAACTAAAACTGAAGAGATAAAACACATCTCATTGTGGGAACTTCTTCACATACAAGATATGTGACACATGGAATAAACTGCCACCAGAAGTTGTAAACAGCAACAGTGTGGAAGAGTTTAAAAGAAAGCTAGACAAAATCATTAGAGCACTGTGAATGAACAGTAAACCTGCTCCTAGCTCCTAGAGATAAGTGAGCACATGATGTCTCCTCGGATGGACTGATAAGTCTTTGAGACATCCTAATCCTTGTAACTCCTTGTAACACTCTCTCCCTCTATTAACTACTTTGGAAATCCATATTATCTTCTGATTTCTCTCTCTCTCTCTCTTGGTTTGCTGATCGTGGAGATGAATTGCAACATTGACCAAAAAGATGTGAAAGCATTCACAGACATATTGAAAGGATACGATCCTTCAAACTGGAGCAAATCTGTAGAAAATATAATGAAAATAATAGAAGGGATACCAATGAAAGTTCAAGTTATCAAAAGACTTATAAAGAAAATCTACAAAAATCAACACATTCCATCAAAGAAAATAAGTAAGGTGGAATTAGTGAATATATTGATTGATGCAATAGGCAAGCGGATGCCTAAAGCATGTAAACTATGTAGTGTGGTATAGCATTGTAAATCCACAAAACCTGATTAGGAAATGCTATGCTTGCCATGTACCGACACACCCGTCATGTGCTGAAGTTGAGCAAAATAGAAATAAGGACACAAAAATATTTTGCTCAACATGTCTAGTATGGATAGACAAGGTCATTAAATCAAGACTTAATGTACAGATTGTGGAGGATGAAGAAGATGAAGAAGAGGAAGAAGAGGAAAATAGAGAAGAAAATAAGACTGAAGAGAGAGAAAAGATTAATGAAAACAAAGAACAGGATAATAGTATGGACGCAGAGAAACTCATAGATTCTACATATGAGGCAATACAGCAACATACATATGAAGAAATAAATTATGACATGATAAATAAAAATAAAATCCCAAAGAGGTTGTACCCGGATCTCCATACTGATGGGAAAGAACAAGAAAAAAAAAAAGAAAAGAAAGACACAGTATGCACCCTTTTGAAAAGAGGGAATTGCAGGTTTGGTGAAAGATGTTATTACAAACATCCCAAGATATGTCACAATTATGAGATCTATGGCAAATGTGCATATCTAGATGGCTATGAAGAGGAATGCAGCGATCTACATCCAAAAATATGTAGAAACTGGAAAGAAGGAAATGGATGTAGGTTTAATAAGAAATGTAGGTACATGCATCCTGTAGCCATGAAAAACCAAAATCAAAATCAAATACATATAAAAACCAAGGTAAAAATGAAACAAATAAAGAAAAGAACAAAGATCATGTGATGAAGGCAAAAGCAAGCCAACAACACATTATGAAATGTCAGCACCACGATATGAGCCATCAGCACCTAGATATAGCACAAGGAACAAGCAATGTATCTATGATGCTAGGGATGGTGCAGATATGGAGATAAGTGCAGGTTTATGCACAAAGTGAATAAATATGAAGCTGGAAGAACAAATATAATGGAAAAGTTAGATTTTTTAATGTACGAATTTCTGGAAATGAAAAAGATCAACATATCAGAACAGGAAAGAGACATGGGAAAATCCTTATTATTACCCATATTAGATAATGGAGATAATACGCAAACCATCATAGTGATGAACGCGCAGGGTTTAGTTTCAAGTAACTCAAAAAGAAAGATAGAGTTCTTAGAAGAACTAACCCAAAATGAAAAAACAGAAATATTGAATATAAGTGAAACCTGGTATTCCCAAGAGACTGGTAATGATGACCAGATAAAGGGTTTCCAAACTTATAGATCAGATAGAAAAATAGAAATCAAGGGGGAACCGCGATATATGGGAGAGATGCCAATCAAGGAAAAATCTGTGAGAAATATAGTAACACAGAATGTGAATTAATATGGTAGAATTTGAATCTGAAAAATTAGTGAACATTGTAATATATAGACCCCTAATACTAAAGAGTTTGACATAATAATTGAAAAATTGGATGAAATATGTAGAAATCACAAGGACTGGACTATACTCCTAACCGGAGACTTTAACTTTCCTTTTGTAGAATGGAAAGAACGAATAGGAGACTGTGGTTGTATTTATACATATAAAAAGAGAGCAATAGTAGTACAGAAGATAAGAGGCAATTTGAAAAGCTATTAGATATGCTAATAGAACATAACATTCAGCAAATAAATCACCTACCAACAAGAAAGGATAATATTTTTAGACCTAGTATTTGTGAATGAGGTGAACTATGTTAAAGAAATAATAGTATATAACACGAGTATTTCGGACCATAATGTCATAGAACTAACAGTCCGTTCCAGAACATACGAAAACAGAGAAAAGCAAGAGACAAAAAATGGGAAGGATATGGAAAATACAATTTCTATAGTAAGAATATAAATTGGTAAAAAATAAATGAAGAATTAAACAAAGAATGGGAAAACATATTTGTAAGTGATGATATACAGGTAAATACCGATATATTATATAAAATATTAGAGGAAATAGTGGAAAAATATATACCGAAGAAAAAAGTAATCATCAGTCACGAATTCCAAGAGACAGAAGGATCTTGTTCCAGAAAATTAGAAAGTGGAAAAAAGCTCTTGCAAAAGAAAAGAATGCACGGAAAGTGATGGAACTAAAAAGTAAGATAGAAAATGCAGAACAAAAGATTATACAATCAAAAGAAAATGAAAAATGGAACCTAGAAGAAACGACACTACAAAATATCAAGCAAAACCCTAAAATTTTTATTCATATGCAAAAAGATGAATAAAATAAGAGTAGAAATAGGCCCTCTAAGAATTGAAGGGCGATTAACGAATGAAAAAAGGAAATATGTAACATATTAGCAGAAAGATATAAGAGTGAATTTACACCTAGAATTGACAATGAAGATAATGATACAGAAATAAGAGATGAAAATACTGAATAATTATCAGATATAGATATTACAGAAGCCGATATTGTGCAGGCTATTAATGAAATTAAAAATGGATCAGCAGCAGGACCAGATGGAGTACCTGCCATATTGTTAAAGAAAGTGGTTCATTCAATCGCAAAGCCGCTAGCAATATTATTAAGACAAAGTATAGATACAGGCAAGATTTATGATGAGCATAAATTAGCATATATTACTCCTACTTTCAAAAGTGGTTCAAGACTAGAGGCAAGTAATTATAGGCCTGTGAGTCTGACATCTCATATTATGAAAGTATATGAAAGGGTAATGAAAAAAATATAATGAAACATTTAATGAAAAATAGATTGTTCAATATAGGACAACATGGTTTTGTACCCGGAAAAAGTACACAAACCCAACTGTTAGTCCACCATGAAAGCATATATAAAAATATGATAAATGAAAAAGATACAGATGTGGTTTACCTAGACTTTGCAAAAGCTTTTGACAAGGTAGATCATAATATATTAGCAAAAAAATGAGAAAAACATAACATTGTTGACAAAGTAGGAAGATGGATAAAAGAATTTTTGCAAAATAGAAAACAGATAGTGATTGCAAACGATGAGAAATCGGATGAAGCTACGGTAATATCCGGTGTACCACAGGGTACGGTGTTAGCTGCATTTCTGTTTGTGATTATGATTGCAGACATAGACAGTAATGTTAAGGACTCAGTAGTAAGAAGTTTCGCAGATGACACAAGAATAAGTAGAGAAATTGCTTGTGATGAAGATAGGAACTCGCTACAAAGAGACCTAAACAAAATATATAAATGGGCAGAGATAAATAGGATGGTATTTAACTCTGATAAATTTGAATCAATGAACTATGGTGATAAAGTAGGAATGCTATATGCATATAAAGGACCTAATAATGAGACAATCACAAACAAGGAAGCAGTTAAAGACCTTGGTGTGATGTTGAATAGGAATATGTTATGCAATGATCAAATAGCAATTTTATTGGCAAAATGCAAAGCAAAAATGGGAATGTTGTTCCGGCACTTCAAAACAAGAAAAGCTGAACACATGATTATGCTTTATAAAACGAACGTACGTAGTCCACTTGAATATTGCAATATAATATGGTACCCACACTACCAAAAGGATATTGCACAAATAGAGAGTGTACAAAGGTCATTTACAGCTAGAATAGAAGAAGTTAAGGACCTTGACTACTGGGAAAGACTACAATTCTTAAATTTATATAGTCTTGAAAGGAGAAGAGAACGCTGCATGGTAATTCAAGCATGGAAACAGATAGAAGGAATTACCAAAAACATCATGGAACTAAAATTATCAAAAAGAGCAAGCAGAGGTAGATTAATAGTGCCAAAAACTATACCAGGAAAATTAAGGAAAGCACACAGGACATTAATCCACCACACACCAGCATCGATAATGCAGCGTCTATTCAGTGCGCTACCAGCTCATCTGAGGAACATAACAGGAGTGAGCGTAGATGTGTTTAAGAATAAGCTCGACAAATATCTAAGATGCATCCCAGACCATCCAAGACTGGAAGATGCAAAATATACCGGAAGATGCGTTAGCAACTCTCTGGTAGACATCAAAGGCGCCTCACACTGAGGGACCTGGGGCAACCCAAACGAATTGTAAGGTCTGTAAGGTCTGTAAGGTCTCTCTCTCTCTCTCTCTCTCTCTCTCTCTCTCTCTCTGTCGTACCCAGTCTAAATTACACTCTTCTTAATTCTACAATGCATTCTCGTGCAAATAAAAATCCCTCTTCCCAGTAGTGTTTGACAGTCACTTATTATTAACACATATGATGTCTTTGTTACATGACAACAGTAATGTATCTGCTTCTTGGGAAAAAGCCTGGCTTTTTCCTTTGGCAAGGATTTCAGCATGACATACAAACGTTATTTAGATCTATCTACGAAGCCGGGGGTGTTCACATACCAAGAATTATTTTTCTGTGTTTAATTAACCCCCTTTTCACTAAATTTTGCCTTTCAGTTTAAGAAGCAGGTAGAAGGCAGGGTCTCAAGCAGGTAAGAGCTTCTTTCCCTGCTGTTTGGAAGTCCAATCAGGCTGGTTTTCATTAGCTGGCGCTTTATTCATTTCCAGAACAATAAGAAGTTTTTCACTAACGTCACACAATGCCTGTCGTTTATTATGAATTAAACCCCATTAGTTTGGTGCTCTTCATCTCCTTTTGAGAGAGAGAGAGAGAGAGAGAGAGAGAGAGAGAGAGAGAGAGAGAGAGAGAGAGAGAGAGAGTTTGGGGTCCATTGAGGCTTGGGATACCAAGTCATTGGGTTGTCGATTTGAATGACTGTACATTGAAAAAATATCTGTGTGCTGTATCCACATTAGATTTAAAAGTAATTAAATTACAATCAAATAGCGTTATGCTACAGTAATCAAACTACATCGTCGACAAACTATTTCGTGTCCAAGTCCCTGAACTCGAGAACAACCCCTTTTATTTCTCACAGCTTCCAGAATCTGCTTTCAATGCAAAGTTAATGGCCGTTAACTTGAAGGCACCCTTAAATGGAAGGTCCTCCGAGTCTATATTCCTTCCTGGGTATGCCCGATATCCGATGTCCTGAAACGCCTTCAAAACACAGTTTCCAGGCTGTTCTATTATTTAAACAGATATACTCTACTGTCCTGCCCGCTCCACCTCTCTCTCTCTCTCTCTCTCTCTCTCTCTCTCTCTCTCTCTCTCTCTCTCTTGAATAACGAGGGAAACCATAATGCTATCTAGGTAGACTCTCTCTCTCTCTCTCTCTCTCTCTCTCTCTCTCTCTCTCTCTCTCTCATAACTAAGTAACCATATAGTGGGGGGCCAACAGTCTAGGATTCCCATTGGTTTTGCATGTTATCTTTTTGCAGCTATTATAAATGTGTTCTTAGCATTGCCAGGAAGTGGAAAAATGTCGCCATTTTTTCCGTGGACCTTCAGTAACCTTGACACAGCGTCAAAGCTGAAAGGTCATTTTCAACCCAACGTACTGTATTAATCATGCTTTGTTTCAGAGTCTGGAGTGCCAGAATGTTATATTGTATTTTCTGAAGTGTTTCTGAAAAATATTCATCATTATCTGAAGGGGCCATGTGTATAGGCAGCACAGCAGCTTCACCAAAGTTGTGTTCAATACCTGTAACAGGGGATGTTGAATGCGCAGCAAAATATGCTACCTATCCTTGATTCACAAAATGTACTGAAAATGATGGCCGAGTTTGATAAGAAGTGATCACAAAGTTCACTCTTCAAGTTTGCACAGAACTACATGAGGATGGTATTACTCATATATACATTCATCCGTGCCACCCGTGATGGTCTTTGGAAGCTGCACCTGTCGTCCCTTGATGCTATGTGCAAGTACTTCTTTGCTTGTGACAAGCAGAAGTATGCCAGGCTGGTTCCACTTTACCTTACAGAGATGACAGCCCTTCAGAGCACAGATACAGACATACATCAAGACTTCATGGACGGAAACTTTGTAGGCAACAAAAACCAGATGCAATTCTGTGCCATTGAAGTGGATCATGCTCTTAAGCACATCAACCGCATCATGAAAGTCATTGGAGGACTTGTGGGCATACAAAGAATGCCAGTGCTCGGGAGAGATTCTTCCTTACAGCTCCAGAGCTCATTAGACTTGCTGAAGAAGCACATGTAATGGCTGGCTCACCAACAACTACACGTAAGGAACATCATGACCTGTCACTGGCTGTCTGGACAAGACAGGAAGAGGACATTACTTGACTCAAGAGTGTGCTTATATCGTCCATGAATCCTATGAAGTACAAGGGTGAGGACCTGCCCAACATCATCACAAAGGTTGTGATGCCAGCTGAGGTGCAGAAAAATGTGTGCAACCAAGAAGACATTGGGCAGGAGAAGTAAGCCAACTTTGTTGAGGAATGCATCAACATGAATGAGGTCAGTATCTGGGCCAGAATGAAGGTTCAACTGATGACATGGAAAAGTGCAAGGAAGCTGGTGAAACACAAAGTGGCTGATCAGGTATTGGAGCTCAAGGACGACATATCACTATTTGCCCACATGTTGACTGTTGCACGTTCATGCCCCGAGATGAACCTCAAGGAGAGCACTGGCCAGCATGAGTTCACATTCCTCCCATGAGCCTTGCTTACAGTGAGTGGTAAACTCCTACCATGCACAGACAAAACCAAGCTGAGGGCTGTACTTGAGGACCTGTCAAACAAAATTAGTTGATCTGCACCAGTGACACTGCTCCCTTGACATCATGGAAGGCAACTGTAATTGATGGAATGGCAATTGTCCAGGCAATGGGTAAGCCACCTTGGGTCAAGACATGTGCTCAATGGGCTGACCACTTCATAGCTACACTGGACAGCAAGTGCAGAGAACTGATGAGTTCCATCTAGTATGACTGTTATGATCTCCCCACTTCATTGAAAGAGGCCACAAGGGAGAGACACCAGGGTGGTAAGCCAGCAACTACTTATCACGTCACAGACAATACACCAATTGGCAAGGTGTCAGCAAAGCCGTTCCTATCCAGTACCAGAACCAAAGATGAACTGACAGTTTATCTTGCAAAGAAAGCTCTCCACCACTTTGCAAGTAAGCCCAAGGTCTTCATAGTGACTTAGTGGCAAGAGTTCCTCTCAAACTCCGTGGATGTTCAACATCTCTGCAGTTCCCAAGAAGAAGCTAACACAAGACTTATCCTGCACAGTCCGGATGCTGTTCGAAGAGGAGTAGCCTGACACTGACGTTCTTTTCCTTGCAATCCAATGTTACCATCAGCTCTGCAGGAACACATACTTGTCACTGGTGTGGGGAACAAGAAGGGAGTCATCTCATTGGGACCAACAGTGAATGCCCTCAGTGACGAGGGTTTAAGCCTTACCAGGATTTCTTGCCTTCTCTGGAGCTGACATAACAGGGTCGATTTGCAGGCAAAGGGAAGCTGACCTGTTGACAAGCACTTAGCTGGAAGTTGACAATAAATGAGCCAAGACATTTGTTTGCCAGCTCTATGAGGCTGGTAGCACTGTGGTAGATGTTGGTGATCTCATATGGAAGCTTTACACCAAGAAACAACTAGAGGCTCAAAAGCTACCTCCAATACGAGGAGCCTCACATGAAGCCATTCCCCGGGCACATTGCCAGGCCAAGTGTGGCGTCAGGATGACATTCCTCACCCTCAGCTACCACCAGCAACAACCTACGTGTGGAAGGAAGAGGGGGCTAGGCTAGTTACCAACAAGGGATCCTCCAGCTCCAGCCACAGTTACTCACCTCATCAAAAGTGGGTGCACATCACACTGTTCCTCTCAGTCGCAGGACCTCAACTGCTCCGAGATGTGCTTGTGTGGAGCCGACGAGGAGGTGTGCAGTAATGTCAACCAGACACTCTTAGGAATGGGAGAGGATGAAGAAGGCGATCCTTCCATATAACTATGAACACAAACTCTAAATGAACATTGAAGTTCTACCCTACTTAAGCTGACCACAGCCAGCCAGATGGTGGACCGAAAGAACTAAACAAAGCATGTTTAAGCTATGAGATTATCACTGCATGTACAGTTTAGAAGTCAAGAACAAAAAAACAAAAAGTTTGAGTTGTTGAAAGGAGTGTTTTTTCCTAATTATTATATTACTTTTAGCAATATACTGGGTGTTTGCTTTGCATACAGAATGCATTTTGGGGCAATATATTCAAATTATTTAGCACGATTTGGGCCGTAATTTGAAACTGAGATAAAAGTAGAAAGAAATCACCCAAAAAAATGGCAACATCATTTTTCGGTTAAATCCTTCCAGAACACAGTCCAACCAGTAGCCAAAAATTAACATCTGAAACCAACGGGAAACACTGGCCCCCCACTAATAGTGCTATACGGATGATTCTCTCTCTCTCTCTCTCTCTCTCTCTCTCTCTCTCTCTCTCTCTCTCTCTCTCTCTCTCTCTCTCTCTCTCATTTGAATTATCACGAAAACCATAATCTTTCCTATTCTCTCTCTCTCTCTCTCTCTCTCTCTCTCTCTCTCTCTCTCTCTCTCTCTCTCTCTCTCTCTCTCATTTGAATTATCACGAAAACCATAATCTTTCCTGTTCTGATTCTCTCTCTCTCATTTTCATTTAATACCTTGGGAAACCAACAACCATATTTGCACGAATTCTTTCGATCTCCTTCCTTGAATATATATATATATATATATATATATATATATATATATATATATATATATATATATATATATATATATATATATATAATTTATATACATATATATATATATATATATATATATATATATATATATAATTTATATACATATATATATATATATATATATATATATATATATATATATATATATATATATATATATATAATATTACAACTGCAGCAAAGGGACTAACTTGCTAATGTATTGGTTATGTGAAGGAAGTGGAACAGTTATCCATATATAAAGCACAAACAGTTAGACAGATTCACATTTTTATTTTTTATATGTGTGAGCTCCAGGTTTATCTACCTAAAAATTTCAGAAAGAAAATGCAGAGCAATATTATGTGCTTCATATAGTTTCAGCATCATGAACAATTACACAGTTTAAATATATCTGTCTCTGCGGACGGAGCGGAAATACCAACAATATAATCAATAATTATAAGAAGCGAAAAACCTGGTGAGATGTGTCTAGCATTTAAGCTGATCAGTGAATTTGCCAAATCAAATATCCAAATCTCACTGCAAGTATCTGAACCCTCTTACGACAGCAGAACGTAAAGCGATGCGAGAAGTCTCTTAAGGCTACAGCAGCATCACCTCCCTCCACGGCATCAGATGCGATACTGAGCCTCGTAGCTAGCGAGTATGTGGCCATAACTCAGAATTCCCAGTTTCATTTTTCTCTTAAGGGAAATGGATCGAGCTTTTGATTAAATACATAAGCGGTTGAATGACCCACAGCCGTACATACACACACATTTATATCCAATGCAGCAGTAGGGGCGCGTGCTTGAGAATATTATGAAATCCACAAATTTGAAAATGTAGAATAAACTACGAAAGTACTTGTTCAAAGTCCCGGTTTTCACCCACCTACTGACGTGGATTTTATGATATAACACACACACACACACACACACACACACACACACACACACACACATATATATATATATATATATATATATATATATATATATATATATATATACTGACAACGTGCGAAAGCTATATTGGCAATATTTGAAATATAGATAAATATACATATACAAAATTATACATTCGCCTATATACTGCTAAGCTTTATATATCCTTAAAATAAGTATCTTTTCTTTAATTTAGTGTATGTTGCTTAGAGAGAGTCCAGAGGTCCAAAACAGGTCTTCCATTCACTTTCAAGCCTTACCACATTTGGTAAAGGGTATTGGCTGCCATAAGGTGGACTTATTACAAACAATTTATTAATTCACCTTTTTATGATGTACAGTACGTTAATAATTATTAGCATTCAAAATATACATCAGCAAAAAATTACAAGTATTTAAAGGATACATAAATCCATAACATGTGGTATTTAAAATATGCAAGCTTCAATAATTATTGATATGTGATGATATATACAAGTGTTAATGATAACTGATATTTAGAATATACATGTATTAATCATTTGTGGCATATGAAAAATACATGTTAAGTATTTAAGCAAAAATTATTGAGATTCAAAATATATGTGTTAACGTTTTCTGGTATTTAAATTATATATACGTTAATGATTTTGGCATAAAAATATACAGATATATAATTAATAATCACTAGTATTTCATATATATATATATATATATATATATATATATATATATATATATATATATATAAATATATATATATATATATATATATATATATATATATATATATATATATATATGCATTAATAGTTACTGCTATTCCAAATATGCATGTGTTAATAATTACGGGTATTTAGATATGTACCGGCGGTTAAAATATACAAACTTTGATAATTACTTGGATTGCAAATATACGTGACAAAGGGATTCCAAATATACTAGCTAATAATTAATGGGATTCCAAATGTACGCATTAATAATTAATGGGATTCCAAATATACGAGTTAATAATGAATGGGATTCCAAATATGTGTGTTAATAACCAATGGGATTCCAAATGAACGCGTTAATAATTAATGGGATTCCAAATATACAAGTTAATAATTACTGATATCTAAAAATATACATACAGCAATGATCACTGAGATTTAAAATATCCTTTCATATCAACCTACTTTTATTACCACTCGATGGTAACACATCCTTCATGACCTTCTTATTTAATTTCAAGTAATCTGGGACATTGCACAGGTTCCTAAACAGGTAAGTTCTCACTACTAAATGATGAAATGTTTTCCCTTTGTCAGTACAAAGGATGTATTATTCTTTGGAAAGGAATCGACCTATAGTATATTAGTACCTAGTGTTATATGTATGTATGTGTGTATATGTGTATGTATATATATATATATATATATATATATATATATATATATATATATATATATATATATATATACAGTATACATCCATATATATAAATGTATATGTATCCACATACATGAATTTTATCACATCACCGTGACATCTTATATACAAACAATAAGCTACAAATGTCGTTTAATATCCAATTCGCGCTACTTCGGAAACATCACCGAAGGGGAATTATACGTAATAAATGATTTGGTCCCTAAGTGGATCGAACACCTGGCAATACCCGGCAATGACTTCCAGTCGATGTTCTACACCACAATTAGAATTAACATATTTAACCTGTTTTATATTCTTAAGACATTTTTATTGGTAGTAAGAGGTACTTCAGCAATTTACCGGTTAATATGCGATCTCATAATTTTAAATGAGTCAATCAGAAGCTAAAGTTCTCTACTGACTGAGTTGAAAACTTCGGTTGAAAATTATCATTGAGTCGGAAAATGATCACTAGTGGAATCATTAGACTCAGCAAAATGATATATAGAAATCACGTCTTAGAATGACCTCAGGGTAACTTGCTTTAGAGTAACAAAAAAATAAATTGATAATATAGTTTCATGTATAAATGAATAAAAAATGCGAAGTAGGCTCAATTCTTGAAATCACGTCACTTCAGTGTAAATAAAAAATTGAAACCCAATTACTGCTATGAAAAATTTTACTTAAATTTTGTTGCAATTAACCATTAATTGAATTGTATGATTTCATTCCCCGCCTCCCTTGCTGAATGCTAATTAGCTCGACTATATTCGTCAAATTTTGCACTCGAGTTTTTTTTTTTTTTTTTTTACAAGGCAGTCATGAGTGAAATTGTAAAGAGGAGGGTGAACGAATCGCTTGGTACAGCCTTCTCTCAGATATGTTCCAAGGCTAATCTCTCTCTCTCTCTCTCTCTTTCTCTTTCTCTTTCTCTCTCTCTCAATTAAAGCTAGAACGTTAACTTTTAACGGTTGCATAAAGAAATAATGTATCTTTATCTTTCAATTTGAGCTTTCCGATAAGACATTGCGATAACCTTTAAAAATCTCTAATTATTATTATTATTATTATTATTATTATTATTATTATTATTATTATTATTATTATTATTTAGACATAAAGATGAGGTCATGGTAATTTCACCCATTGGAGGGAGCAAACTCATGAACCACAATTCTTAGTTAGCCCACTGCAAACGAGATTTTTTATATATATATATATATATATATATATATATATATATATATATATATATATATATATACATATATATATATATATATATACATTATATATATATATATATATATATATATATATATATATATATATATATATATATATATATATATACATATATATCATATATGTATATATACATTATATATATATATATATATATATATATATATATATATATATTATATATGTATATAATATATATATATATATTATATATACATATACATATATATATATATATATATATATATATATATATATATATATATATATATAATATATATATATATATAACAATAAGTAATCAACACAGGAATTATTTTTTATTTAGCAAAAGTATTGACTTAAATACCAATGTCATTCTTCCCCTCGGCTGAAATCACGAATTTCTCGACATTTTCTTGCGTATACTTGAAGCCGGAATGGCTTTACGCCAACACTAGAGAATCATTAATAATTCTCGTGGCAGCTCTCTTTCTCATCCGGAATAATTCGTCTGCCACGAATCTCTGTCTCTGCATACAAAGGGCCAACATAACCTATGACCCAGAGCCTCGGGTGCGTGAGTCTCTTTGAGAGGAGACGTAATGTTCGTGAGATCTTGCTTTATATTATTCATGGTCAGAAATTAGTTCCTCGTTGGGTGAGTCGGTAGAGTTGTGGGCTAGCACTCGCTAGGCCCGAGTTCGAGTCTCTGGCCGGCTGATGAAGAATTAGAGGAATTTATTTCTGGTGATACGAATTCCTATCTTGCTATAATGCGGTTCGGATTCCACAATAAGCAGTAGGTCCCGTTGCTAAGTAACCAATTGGTTCTTAGCCACGTAAAATAAGTCTAATCCTTCGGGCCAGCCCTCTCAAGGAGAGCTGTTAATCAGCTCAGTGGTCTGGAAAACTAAGGTATACTTAGATGGTCCACCTAAGAAGAAGCTAAAGATATCTTGACAAACCAGGGAATCTTTTTAAAAGGAATGTATAAAAAAACATTGATTCATTAATACAAGGATTTGGTTAACTAAGATGATATCCTCGCAAGATGATAGTACCGTCAGTATACCTCATGTGGTGCACTATCGACATAATAAAGGGTGTTAGAAGCGTCCCTTAGGCCCCTAGCTGCGCCCACTTCTTAACCTTTTATTTTACTTTCATTTCCATTTCCTATCTGCAATCTACTGTCCAGCCTCTCTATCTATTAATTATTAATGCAGCTGTGGGGTTTTCTCCCAGTTCCAGCAATAGCTCCTTGTATTTATCTCCTTTATTTTCTGAATCTCTTTAACTTGCTCTCCAGCCACTCCAGGTCCCTTTCCACTATCTTAGGAGCTGAGTGGCCGAAAGTGCCTCACTGTCTGGCTTGAAAGCCTGAAATTCATCAATTCGGATCCAATCAAGATGACATCTTAGGATGATTTCTGCAAAAATATTTATTCAGAAACATCTACAACCAAATCAAACTAAAAACGAACGCGCCCTATCAGAAGGAAGAAAAAAAGAGAAAGAAAGGTCCCATTGTGGACCGACTGTTCCTAACAGTCATCCTGGTTATTTCGTCTTAACAGAAATGATTACCTGAAATCAGACATCAACAACGCACGACAAAAGTCAGTTGAAGGGTTGGTTGGCGGTTGGTTCAGATTATGCTGGTTTATGCCAGCCAAGACCCTTGACTGTAGCTGGCCCGTAGGTTTGGATTGTGATGATCGTGGTGATGACGATGATGTTTATGATGATGATGAAGCATGGACCACTTTGATAGAAACTGTAGAACCAAAATGCCAGTGCTGTTTATGGTTGAGTATATTATTATTATTATTATTATTATTATTAAACCAGTCTACTGAGTTAACAATCTTCTCTCATGAGAATCAAAAGCATTTATTGTTTAAAAACACATCAGGTCTAATCTAATGAGCTGCTATTTAAAAGCTTTTATAACTGGAGAAAGAGGAAACGGTGAAGACTGCCATAGTTTTTTCAAATAAATATCAAGATTTAATGCACTCTGTTGAAAATTGGACGACCACACAAAACAGGATTAGCCAAAGAAGTCTCACAGCGCACGCAGAACGATTAAAGCAAGCAAAATATATAATTTTATTTCCTTAACGCTCACTGCTTGCATACATATTTCAGGTATCCATGTTCTTCTGATCTTGTTTATTTCAGAGTATTAAAAAATACGTTTTTTATCTAATTAAATCTTTACTTCCACTTTCCTCTTTACGTCTTGCTTGTATATGATAATTGCTGTTTTTCATGTTAACTTACTGTTTCTGTAAAAAGTTCATCCTACTTTCGAATGAAAGATCTAAAACTTTCGAGTTGTGGTTTAGGTACGAAAACAAATTAAATGAACCCAAATTTTCAGCAGTAAGGCAAAACATTAATATTACCACAAAATTAAATCAGGTCGAAAATATAGTAAGATTAGTTGATATGATTTCCCGCTAAGCTAGATTTATTTTGCGGAAAAACCGAGAAATGTCCCAAAGCAAAATGTTAAAAGGAGTAAAATTTATCTTTGTTTTGCTGTAATATTTTCTGGGCAATCAAGTAATTCGGCTCAACATAACATGATCCTTTTCATGGTAACGGAGAACCCTTTTAGATTCCAAGAAAATTGTGAAAATATTTGAAATAAATTGCGGCTGTACCTCAGAGAAAGATTAAGTAATGGAAGAATTCTCAGAAAAAAGATCCCTTTTAGGTTTAGACAAACTAACCTTTACAAAGTTCGTTCATATTCAAGTCGGTGCAGCAGCCGTTGGGGAGGGCAACAGCATAGCCTCTTCTAGTTCGGCCTCGACGGAAGTAAGAAAACCGAAGAATGGAGAGACTTCCCAATGCAAGTGTAAGGAATGAAAAAGCCACAAGGGCTCAGTCTGAGAATTACCGTTTAGAAAAGACTTTATTACTATCGATATCTCTCGCCAGTCCATCCACTGAAAATACTGCTTAATACTCCGCTTCTGTTTGGATGCTAATTGAACGCCAGTGATAAATTCTGAACAGTTGAGGCAAAATAATCCCTCACTGAATCCACGCGTTTCGTCATATTCATAGTTTAGACGATTATTGCTCAGGAGGTTTCCTCTACTGGCATTGTGCAAGACATTAATATTCATTTATTGGATTTGCAATGTGCAAAGAGAATTCTGCAAGTAGCGTTCTCAGTTTTGCATCAGAGCTTGCCTTCAGCTGTTCATGATTTTCATTTTAGTCTCTGGTTATGAACGCGAATTACTCAGAAAATAAACAGGTAGACAATTAAATCTGAAGTTACTGAGTGCCAATGTTATTGCTTACCAATTGTGTATACATACATATATTATTATATATACATACAATATATATTATTTATATATATATATATATATATATATATATATATATATATATATATATATATATATATATATATATATATATATATATATATATATATATATATATATATATATATATATATATATATATATATGAGCAAAGTTACAGCCACGAAAGAGAGCTGAAACACTGGAGATGCTAAGTACTTTTGTCTTATTACCAAGACATGGCTGTAACTTTGCTCGTATAATCATCACTTTTTAATTTTTCGTGATTTAAAATCAAACATTTATATATATATATATATATATATATATATATATATATATATATATATATATATATATGAAAAGCTCATACGTCACAGATATTTTATGAATTAACGATACACAGTAGATTTTTATTAATAAGTGTGGCTAAAGGCATTATGAAGGGGCATTGAGAGAATGCTTAGCTGCTGTCTGGCACGCATCCTGATTAGGAAAACTGTGTGCATATCAAATGCGTCAGATATGCTTGAGACGTGAGAACATCCCTGCCTAGCGACAAGGCTTTGTGAGTTTGTTTGCAGAAAATGTCCAGGTTCTGGAGAATTCATTCATATATGTGCTTTTTTGGGGCGGAGCCTCAGGGTGTGAAGATATTAGTTATCAAACAAATTGTCATTTGAAGATTAACACCGAATATTGTAAAGCCTTCAGGGACGGCTCTGGTTGTTCGAGACCTGTCGATTAAGACTGAACATTGTTGTTTGGATGTAGGAAACATTTCAGATTTCGCAAACTGTACATTGTTCCTCTCATTTAACATATATCTCACCTGAATTTGGCATTTTCTACAGTGTGTGTGTACTTTATAAGTAACATGGGAGGAATTCCATATCTTTATTTTTATACATTTGTTTAACAAAGGTTTTATTTGATTTCTTCAGATGTTTCGCTGAGGAAGAGGTTAAGATGTTCTCATTGGGAATATACTGGATTTTGACTTATTTTGACCTCTTGTGGGGAAATTATTTAGAGAGAATAATTAATTGAATATAGCGGACCTTAATATGTTTGATCATTTGGTGAGCATTTGTATTCCATTTTATTTCATCTCTTGTTTCTAGCAATCCAGTTATGTTAGATTTTTGTCAAATAAATCATTTTGGGTAATGCTTGTTTCGCACTAGACCTGAGAGAGAGAGAGAGAGAGAATGCGTCTGTATATGTAAAAATGTACGTTGCCAGTAGCCACTTTGATGCGGTCAATATCAAGCTACCAATAAATGGGACTTCTTTACTGTTAGCAAAAAGGTAAGCAGTGGGATTTACTCTTTGTTGGGTATCATATATATATATATATATATATATATATATATATATATATATATATATATATATATATATATATATATATATATATATATATATATATATATATATATATATATATATATATATATATATATATATATATATATATATATATATATATATATATATATTATATATATATGCATACAGATACACATGTATACGTGTATATACATATATAATATATATATGTTATATATACTGTATATATATACATATAATATATATATATATATATATATATATATATATATATATATATATATATATATATATACTGTATATATATTATATATACATATGTATATACTGTATATATGACAGATGGAAAGGTAGGTACTAAACCAATACATGAAATAGTGTGGTAAAAATCACAGCCTAAGCGTATTTATGGTCACATTACACGATATTTATTGTGCTCAGACGTCGTTATGGCGACACTTATAAATAAATGGTCTCTCTCTCTCTCTCTCTCTCTCTCTCTCTCTCTCTCTCTCTCTTTGCACCCCGCGCCCTGCCCTCGTGAAAACTAAGTTCCGGTACCTTTGCTGTCAAATAGCATGGATAACTTGAGCTATTGAAAAACAGAACCAGTAAAATTCAGTATTAAATAACTTCCATAAGACTTTTTTTATTATATTTGTTAAGACGTTTTTTCCTTAAAAAGTTATGTTACGTTGAAATTCTGTTGGCTATTAATTGTTTAATATATTATTTACTATGTTTTTTATTTATATATGTACTTTTTTATTTATCTGTCTATCTATCTCTCTGTTTACATATTTATTTATCTACTTATATACTTACTTGACATTTATTTATCTATCTACCTCTCTGTTTGTTTACTTACTTATTTATTCATTTAGCGCATATTTCGGTAGAACTGTTACTTAAATATATGCCATATACCAGACCATTCTTTATCAAGACTGCCGCAGAAAGACAAAACAAACACTAACAAAAAACGTAGTTGCAAAAACAAATGTATTAGGCTAATAAACAAAATGACAAAGACATGCAGGCAGAATTATACATTCGAAAAATAGTCTTCGCGTTTGTAACAAAATGAAGCAAAAAAATTATAATTACATTAACAAGTAACAAAAACAATGCGAAGCATATATCAGTTTAGGCAAGAATAGCGAAACAAAGAACAAAAGGAGAAAAACGACAGAGAGAGAGAGAGAGAGAGAGAGAGAGAGAGAGAGAGAGAGAGAGAGAGAGAGAGAGAGAGAGATTTCTGAGGTCGTGTATCTTACAAGGACGACCCTAAGGGATCATTGTATGGGATCCAGAGGGCTCTCTTTTATTTTTCTTTTCTTTTTGAAATAGGCAAAGGGGAATATCTTTTGGATAGCTTATAAGATGATAAATAGATTCAACACTCATACACTGAAAGATACGCCCACCAACTCTGTAGGGAAAGATATATGGAAAATGAAAAATAATATTTAAGAAAAAATCGTCAGTCATTTCTCAAAGTTCATAATTAAGCTAGCGACTAATAAATCGAAATTCAGTAGGCAGAGCATATTCTTAATTTGGTTTACGAAAGTATATCGATGTAATGTTCCTCGAACCATAAGCGAACACTATTCACGTAATTAATCACATTCGTAAATTAGCTCCAGCAACCTGGCCTTTCTGGCTTTTTCTATATTTTACAATTCTTGCTTTCTATTCATTTTCCTTAAAGTATATATTTTCGAATTTGTAAATTATATCGATAACTTTTATTCATTACACTCACGTCTGAAACACTTCATTTGTTTCTACGCTATAATATCCCCTAGTTTAGACTGGTATTTACTGATTCATATCATTTATAGTTCCTCGTTGGATGGGTCGATATCGTTCTCGGCTAGCACTTTGCTGGGCCTGCGTTCGATTCTCCGGCCGGCCAATGAAGATTTAGAGGAATTTATTTCTGGTGATAGAAATGCATTTCTCGCTATAATGTGGTTCGGATTCCACAATAAGCTGTAGGTCCCTTTGCTAGGTAACCAATTGGTTCTTAGCCACGTAAAATAAGTCTAATCCTTCGGGCCAGCCCTAGGAGAGCTGTTAATCAGCTCAGTGGTCTGGTTAAACTAAGCTATACTTAACTTCACATCATATATGAAAAGACTGTCAACAAAATTTATTGGCGTAAAGGTCACCTTAGTTTTACCAGACCACTGAGCTGATTAACAGCTCTCTTAGGGCTGGCCCGAAGGATTAGACTTATTTTACGCGGCTAAGAACCAACTGGTTACTTAGCAACGGGACCTACAGCTTATTGTGGAATCAGAACCACATTATAGGGAGAAATGAATTTCTATCACCAGAAATAGATTCCTCTAATTCTTCATTAGCCGGCCGGAGACTCGAACTCAGGCCTAGCGAGTGATAGCCCACAACTCTATCGACTTGCCCAACGAGGAACTGGCCCGTTTGAAAGATTCATGACACATTATTAGTACATTATCGTTATTTTCATAACGACGATAATGTTGCTGATGGTGATCGTGATGATAATGTTATTACTAATGTACCCATACTGCCTTCTATGTCAGTAATATGAGAAAGGGGAGAGACAGCAATTTCGATCCTATGACGCAATTTACTTTCGGTCAGCTTGTACAGGGGCCAGCGGCGATATACTGGACGCAAGTTGAATGACAGTGAGTCTAAACGTAGAGTTTATTACCCATTGGCCATCATTGTTACATGAAGAAAAAATAACAAAGTATTATTATTATTATTATTATTATTATTATTATTATTATCAAAAATGCATAAACTCTGGTGGGAAAAATATTTAAGCACTTGTGGATGTGGAACTAAGTATTTGTCCTGATACGTTATGATTACGATTATGATTATGATTATGATTATCGACATGAAAGTCATGGAGTCTTCAAGTCCGTATATTTTACATAACCTCCATTATTACCAAAGGGCACCCAAACCAAATATTGCATTTTCATTAAGAAAACTTCCCATTTTATCAGAATGGAAACAATGAACGTATGTAAACGGTTGCACGTATCCAGAATTTGGCAAATGGCACGAGGAACAAACAATGATTGATAGTAATATTAATATTATATTACTCTTAATATGGCTCAACCGAAAATTATTTCCCACGCTGTCTGACAAGAGCCGTTTGAGCAAGCAGTGCAATAATCACATATTCGATCAATAACCAAATTCCCGCCAGTCTTATGTAACTTTAACACGATTATCTATCTTACCTATACACCAAACTTATTATCACCTTAAATCCCTCTTACGTAACTTTCCTAATTAGGATCCTGTTGAGTCTAAAGTTACTACGTTCTCGAAGCTTCCATCGATTATCACAAGGGGTTTTATCCTAAGTCCTGATCTTTTTAGGACTGCTGGGTTCCTTGATTATTGTTGTCGATGCTTCTAAGTGGTTTAGGTAGAGCTTTAGGTTAAAATTAGGTAAATTTTACATTAGGAAGTCTTGAGAATATTGTGTAACATCTTACAAAGTTTTATTACTATCACATACAGTATACTAAGATGCTGAAGGTTTGAGAAATTTATGTCAAATGGTTCTAAGTACTTTTTAAAACCATTTTATTCAGCTGCCGAATATTCTGGTTATGAACTGATTTACAAATCTTGGGATGTTGTTTTTGAGGGAAAATAGATCAATCTGACCATTTAGATGAAATTAAATAACTAAATTACACTAAAAATGTCTCAGTAGTTTGATGAACGTTTAAATTCTAAGTATATCGCTGAAAAATCTGACCCGTATTCATACAGTGGTTTGGGTCATGGAAATTCTAACCAACACATTCTCTCTCTCTCTCTCTCTCTCTCTCTCTCTCTCGGCCGAAAATTTTTCAGCCTCAATCAATTTGTAATTGGTCATTAGCTGCGGTAATAACTACACACTAAATCTTGTTAACTTGAGGGAATTCTCGGTAAAATCGATTATATAACCGGGCCTAAAATATCAGCTGATTGGATGAGTACGCGTAGCAGCAGCAAGCCACGTCTAAAATATTACCATGAAATTATCCTGGCTTCCAATGGAAGCTCTTTAATCTTTGCTCTGATTGACCCTTTTATTTATGAGTTTCTTTGCTGTAATGAACAAGCAGGGATCCAGTCAGCGCCCTAATCTCTTAATTGCAGACACAGGAATCAATTAAAGAAGAATTTTTAATCTGTGTTCCTCTTTATTATCAAAAAATCTGGGATCATGAGTTTTATTTTCAACATTTCTTCCCAAGAAGTCAGTTCAATATTTGTTGTTTTTTCTTTGCATCTCAGAAACTGTATGCAGTTATTGTTAACGAAAAATCCACACTCACAAACCATAAGTTCTTTAACACCATGTTTGGCCGCTTATGCTTTACAATTTTTTTTTTTTTTTTGTCTATGGTCGATACAAGGAGAAATAGATTCTTAGGAAAGGTTTGTACAAATTCCTGGTGTATCCACAGTGACAATGGAGTAGTAGTAGTAATAGCAGTAGTAAGCAGTAGTAGTAGTAATAACTGATACAACAAACTTCCCTTATCTGAGTGGATAATGTTGATCTGATAAATCACAGACGATAGTTTCAAATCCCTTATGAGGAGGTTTGTCTCATAAACAACAACAGTAGCAGCAACAACAACATCAATAATAATAATAATAATATTAATAATAATAATAATAATAATAATAATAATAATAAGAAGAAGAAGAAGAAGAAGAAGAAGAAGAAGAAGAAGAAGAAGAAGAAGAAGAAGAAGAAGAAGAAGAAGAAGAAGAAGAAGAAGAATGTGGACGAAAGCAAAGCCTCTCCTATGAGGAACATGTAGTTTGATGATAATAACAGAATGCATAAATATCGCAAAATATACGCACAGAAAACTTCATTTTCAGTAAGTGAATTTGGACAAAAGAAATTTTATCTCTATGCTGAGAATGCTTTAAACGATAATGTAAATATCGATACGAACATTCTTTTATGTCCTTTTACAATGAGAAGGAGTGAGTGGTTCCTCAAATTTATTTGCTGAAATCATTATGTCAGCCTTGAACTGGTTCGCGAGAGTTATGCCTTTGTCATTTCACAAAGAAACTATTGAATGAAAGATTCAGTGGCAGAATGTGTCAATATTCCCAGAACTTTGTCAGATTTCAAGTCCTGGTAAATTCATGAGGTGAATTTGCATTTTTATTCGTGGTATTCTATAAGCTGTACGGTATAAAGGCCGTACTGTGAGGACCTTGAGTTTACAAGACGGACAGTCATAATCATTCGATTGTGCTTAGACGATGAAGTTGCACACACACCATTGGCAATTAAATCTCCCTCATTAAGGGTACAGTTTCTATAAATTGCTCAGTGTGTCAACTTTATCATTACCCTGTAAGAATTTCTAGAATCCATTCCTGTCTGTAGTCTCAATATTTTTCCAGACTGCCCCAAATATATCTGGTATCGTTGATGGGAATCATCGTTCGATGAATGCATTTCATATTTCATAACTCCATTGTTCTCTGAGTCCAACTTGGATATCACTATTCAGTGAATTATTCTTTTTCCAGTCAACCGTGCTTTCAAAGGCTGAATGACATTCCTAGGAAATGTATCGTATTGAAAATGCATTTGTATTGAGAGTCTCTTACGCAGTGGTTTTTGTCGCATATAAGATAAGATGTAACATATTCATAATGCGTATTCATATACAGACCACATTATCAGGATTATTGATGACAGTCTTTCTTTAAATAAAACACTGCAGTTATGACCGATGTGCATTTTATGTCACGCCTAATAAAGTGATGCAGTCCTTCTATTTTATGTTCCAAATTATTCCTTCTTATATGGAGTATTCAGTTGGGCCATAATGATTACTGCCGCCATTCTTAACCTGCCATTTATATTCTAATATTCTTTTATCCAGTTGCAAGACGTCTTTGTTTTCAACCGGAAATGACCATTAGATAGGAACCAATCTTCTGTAACAATATGAAAATATTTAAGGTAATATATATATTACCATACACATATGTGAATCCGACACCAGATGTTTGTAAAGCTAATCAAGTGTATCAGGTAATAAATTTTTGTATAGAGATCTCAGCTGGAAACAATAAGCTGGTAATTTATAGCTCATGTTTTTCTACTTGCACTTTATATATATATATATATATATATATATATATATATATATATATATATATATATATATATATATATATATATATATATATATATATATATATATATATATATATAATATATATATATATATATATATATATATATATATATATGTATCTATAAACAAGTGAGAGATCAAAAATATAAGCCTAGATTTACTAACTTTTTATTTGTTTTGATTCTATACGAAAAGCTCATAAATATGCATTACATAATCACATAATTAGTTTTACAAACTTGTGGTTTCGGACAAAAAAAGATCAAGAAATTTTCTAAACATATTTACCGATTACATCACTAAATTGCTAATTTACACACGTGATTCCTGTTGTTGAAAACTGTGGGACCTAATCATAAAATGGCTCATTAGTTTAATTGCATGCGTTTCTTGCATAAATTTGCACTGAATTCACTTTGCATAAAATTAGAGGAAGTTAATGTTTTGCTCTGTAACCACATGGGGAAGAGAGGAAGAGAGAGAGAAGGAGAGAAAGCGTGTTTTCTTAACTGATAATACAATGCAAAGCCTGTGGAAAACGCAACACCGTCCAAAGGTCAAAAAGAGAGAGAGAGAGAGAGAGAGAGAGAGAGAGAGAGAGAGAGAGAGAGAGAGACCCCTAATGTTAAAGAAAAGATCCATTTTCTTTTGCATATTATGAGATGGGCAAAAGAAGACGTGTATGTGGAAGAATCAACTGTCTGAGGATTAATAGTACGAAATACGACCCGATTTTGAAATAAAACACGTCAGAACTCCTTGTCTACAAATAATAATAATAATAATAATAATAATAATAATAATAATAATAATAATAATAATAATAATAATAAATTAAAATGTTGACATAACTGTTGGAGGGCACTATCTTAATGAGAGCTGTACCCCGCCTTTTACAAAAATACTTTTATTAACACTTCTCATCAAAATATTACTCTAGTTGTCAGTATAGATAACCGGCAAGCAAATTCTCTATAACTGTCTGTTTATATCTATTGTGAGCTAGCATCATTTGAGAGAATATTCATATGCACAGGCTAAGATGCTTCATTGACATAGTACGTATTGGCAACTACTGATTATGATAAACTGGACTAACTTTCATCCATGTTTTTTTTTTTTTTAAATAAAATTGATCATCTAATATTTCACACACAGTCGTCAGTTTTGTCTGATTTAGGAATCCATACTGATACATAAAACAAAAGACGCATGCTGATGCATTATCATACATATAACTTCCGATGCATTTCAAAACACTAGTTCAGTTTTTTCTTTAAATTGCTCAGTCTGATTACAGACTAAAAAAACATATTTCATTTTGGAATCCCAATTAAAAACTTGAATGATGAAGACACTAAAGGTGCATACACACTGCGCTGATGTTTCGTGTTAACACGCCGCGACATATCAGACCAGTGTGAACTTCATTATGAGAACGCCTGTTCCAGATTTTTTGCTAACACGTGTTAACACGTCATATGGCGTGTTAACACGAAACATCAGCGCAGTGTGTATGCACCTTAACACCATTTTCAGCCTACATGAAAATATCACCTAACTTTCCTCTCACCAGATTTCCCTGGGATGTGCATTTCAGAAACCAGCCTGACCAAGCACCTAAATTTTACGACGAACGATATTGATCCTTCATGCTCAGCAATTTGAGAAGCACTGTCATTCAGAAACAAGAAGAAGAAGAAGAAGAAGAAGAAATCAGAGTAACTGAGTCAGCTGTTCCTTTTTCTTCGTAGACATTCATCTTCAAGGCTATCGTAAGTTAGGCGTCTAAAGAGAGAGAGAGAGAGAGAGAGAGAGAGAGAGAGAGAGAGAGAGAGCAATAAGAAAAAATTGGCAATTTCGAAATTGGCAACCAATTCTGACAATGGCAACTAATTTTTTGCTTGCGACTATACAGAGAGAGAGAGAGAGAGAGAGAGAGAGAGAGAGAGAGAGAGAGAGAGAGAGAGAGGTAAACAACTGACAATTTCGGAATTGTGTCTATATATATATTTATATATACACTATATATATATACATATATAATCTAATTCACAAAAATAGATAGACAGATAGAAGACAGAAAAATATATATAGATATATATACAGATATAGATATATCCTGCCACATCAAAGCGAACTTTATTTTCTTACGTGTGCATACCTTCAACTCGTATATTCCCTGTGATAGGCGTATCGCCTTTAACAGGACCTGGTGCTCCCTTTTCCGAAGTGTCATGTTTTTATTTCGATATTTTTCCCAGCTCTCGAAGCACGGGTGTGCAAAACAACCTACAGCCTTTTTATTACATTTTCTTTGACTCCTATTTTTGTGGGACGGGCTGATGTCCTATGGGCCGAGGGGGAGATGCTGCTATGGAGAAAAGGGCCAGTGTTTTCAGTAAGTTTTTTGGACACCGGATTTCTGTTGCTTTTGCATTGGATGTAGAAAGTAGAGAGAGAGAGAGAGAGAGAGAGAGAGAGAGAGAGAGAGAGAGAGAGAGAGAGAGAGAGAGAGAGCGTGATTTTGCACTTTATTTTTCTCAAGTTTGAAGACATACCTAACATAGTCAATAATAACAGGACTTAGACGAGGCATTCCAGAGAATTAATAATCACAATCATTATTATTTCATTATATTGCTTACCCCACTCCTTTTTTCTTGAGCTAACAAATGCTGGCACTGGGTGGACTGGTGGGCAGTAGACCATCAAAAGCGAACCAGACCCTGTTGCATTCAGTAACAGAACTCGAACTGCACCTTCCAATCACTTTACCCCTAACATTACTTTGTAGGGTTCCACATGGACCTACATGATCGTCCATCCTACCTGGCCACCCAAACTCAAACATGCACGCCAGGCACAATTGTGTATGAAACACAGCTGACGGCATGCACTCTTTTTAATGTCTACTATTGTCCATAATCATGTCACACCAAATGTATCATTCCTACTGGAAGCAATACAATGTCAGCTTTCCAGCTATATTTACCAGAACTCTGTCTGCAACTTGTATATAGAATTATGTACCATTTTCCAGTCTCAAACAAACACAGCTGAATGTATGTTAATCTTTATTTTGTTTGCCTCATGTCAGGCACTACATATCAGCTTGTAAGACCTCTTGACTTGTCTGTTTGTTGTTTTGAATAAATTAGTAAGTTTGTAGATGCAGCCTCTTGCTCACGCCTTCGTTACACTGGTGACCACAGAGATGACCAGCCCAGCCAGCCCAATGATGCCAGCCTCTCCAGCGACACCACTGCCGCTGCCTCCATACATCTGCCCCCATTCACGCCCCACAACGCAAAACCTTGGTTCTTTGGGCGGAGACAATCTTCCAATTAAAGAAAATTACCTCCTCAGCACGCAAAGCAGATGCCATCCTCGAATTCCTGCCAGACGACGCTTTCAAGCAAGTCACATGATGGCTCGCAGAACTTCAAATCCCTGTCACCAACAAATTGCTGAAGGATCAACGGAAGTCATCCTTCAGCATACCACCCGCACTAAGAGCCAAGAAATTCCTGGTCAATGTCAGGGCAGCCAAATGAAACAAGCGGCCGTTGCACATCTACAAACAATTACAGCAGCTGATAACGCAACCGCCGCAGACAGCCAACCTGAGTCAACCCTGGACCTTGTGAGAGAGGTCCTCCTCACAAACTGCCCCACCAAACAGTGGTGGCCGTGCCCATCACCTCCACCACGCCCATCAAAGAATTACTAAAATTAGTCAACACAGTGTACATGGTTCACACCCTAGCCACCCCTAGCAGCAGCAGCACGACGGTCCCAGCAGTCAACCGACATGGAATCTGACAGCGACCCAAAGGGAACAGCCACCCCCATCCACAAACAGAGCTTCCCCAAACAATTCATCAAGGGGAAGACCAGAAAGAAGAAAGGCGAACCACCAGAGGGAATGTGCTTCTTCCATATGAGATTTGGAAAAAAGGCCTGCAAATGTGACAAAGGCTTCCCGATTTTCAAAAAACATGCAAGATTGTCACATCTGCGACCCAAACAACTAAACGTCATCAATTAGTAGACCAGTTGCCTAGTAAGAGAAGCTGCGCCTGCTTACCGCTGCCTTTTTTCCAGGTATGAATGCAAAGGTTCAACATGCTTCTCCATAAAGGACGGGAGGTCGGACACAGAATTCCTCGTCAACACCGGGGCACGCAAATCATTTGTGCCAGCCAGCCCACACAAACGACTCAACCCCACCCAATCCCCTAACATCCACGTATCCACCACTAGCAGAACACCACTCAAGGCGTACAGGAAGCGGACAATGACACTGTCATTCAGCGGGAATGACTATAGCTGGACGTTCATCACAGCAGATATGACATTAGAACTTTTAGGAGCAGACTTCCTAAAAGAACACAACCTACTAGTGGACATAGCGTTAAAACAGCTGATCAAGAAAACAGCCCCCGCATCATCACCAAAACAGCAGATTTGACAAACAGTACCCATCACATCAGCCACCCCACCGCCAGAAATAAGACGACCAGCAGCACAACTTAACCAAACCAGCAAAGCACAACATCCAGCACCACATAGAAACAGGTCCCCCAGTCCACGCCCACTTCAGACGTTCAGCCCCAGAAAAACTCGCCCACACCAAACAAATATTCAGGGAAATGGAAAAGGCAGGAATATACCAAAAAGATGCCAGCCCATGGGCATCCCCCCTCCACAAGGTACCAAAAGCCGATGGAACATGGTGGCCATGTGGAGACTATCAACAGCTAAACGCTAAAACGAAGCCCAACAGATACCCATTGCCGAACATTGCAGACATCACCAACCAAATGAACGGCGCCAAAGTCTTCACCAAAACAGATCTGCTGAAGGGATACTTCCAAGTTCCAGTAGCGAAGAAAGGCATAGAGAAGACAGCAATTATCACCCCTTTGGCACCTACATGTTCAATTACAGCTGCTTTGGCCTTCAGAACACAGGGCAACCTCCCAAAGAATAATGGATGAGCTTCTGGGCAATCTTCCCTTCTGTGCTGTCTACATCAACAACATCCTGGTATTTAGCCCCAACTTTAAGCAAGACCTACAAGATGTGAAAAGGGTACTATAAATACTCAAAGAAAACAGACTTGTAGTAAAGGAAGACAAATGCAAGTGGGCAAAAACAACGGTGGAATTCCTGGGACATCAAATAAGCCCAGCAGCATCAAACCCCTCTCCGCAGAAGTAAAAGCAATCACCGATTTCCAGACACCAACCACAATCAAAGCAGTACAAGAATTTTCAGGACTAATTAACTACTACCAACGATTTATACCCAATATTGCTAAATTCATGAGTCCAATTTATAACTGTTTAAAAGGGAAATCCAAAAAATTATGTTGGTCAAATATTCAAGATAAGGCCCAAATTGTAGCAGAATGTTATATCTGGTGGGGAATGAAAGCCGACATCAAAAAGTAGACGAGAGTATGCTTTTCGTGTCAGACATCAAAAGTAACAAGGCACATAGAGAGTGGAATAGGAGAGTTCCACACACCATGCCCACATCCATGTCAACATAGTGGGCCCTCTACCCACCTCTGAGGGGTACAGATACCTGTTCACCATCATCAACAGAAATACCAGGAGGCTAGAAGTAATACCAATACGGCAACAGACGGCAGAGAGCTGTGTGAAAGCTCTCATAGGATGGGTTAGCAGACATGGAGTCCCACAAGTCATCACAAGTGATAGGGGGGCCAACTTCACACCCAGTTTAAGGCATTTCCTCACAGACAGTTTGGGAACAAAGAAAGTGCACAAGCCAGCCTACAACCCATAAGCCAATGGCATCATCGAAAGGCTACACCAACCTTGGAAAGCATCACTCACCACCTGAGAGCATCACCACACGTAGCATTCGACACATCTCCAGCAGAATCCCTGTACAGGCGAGCAGTAACATTGCCAGCAGACATCTTTCAAGATCCAACAAGCCCGGCATCCCCATCCAATATCCGTAAAGCATTAGAATGGATAATGCCGGCCAAGACAACCTACGACATGGCCAAAAAAGTGTACGTCCCCAACGAGCTGCAGAAAGTGAAATACGCGTTCAGATGAGTGGACACACACACAGAGCCCTCTCTCTCCCCAGCCTATTCAGGACCATATCGGGTCATCCAAAGAAGAGAAAGCCTACCAGATGACAGCTGAAGGCAGAACCGTCTGGGTTTCCATTGATCGATTTAAACCAGCATACATCTGACACCGACCTACAACCATAGGCCCAAGGGGGGGGAGTCCTGTAGGGTCCCACATGGACCTGCACGATCATCCATCTTACCTGGCTGCCCGAACTCATACCCTGCGGGCATCCACTCCTCACAGTGAACTTCTCCTGACCTGCACGCCATGCACGTGTATAAGAAACACAGCCAACAGCATACACTCTTTTTAACGTATATCAAATGTATTATTCCGGAACTTGTATATAGAATTATATACCATTTTCCAATTTCAAACACACACAGCTGAATGTATGTTAATCTCTATTTTGTTTGCCTCGTGTCAGGCACTACATTTCCGCTCGCAAGAGCTCTTGACCTGTCTGTTTGCTATCTTGAATAAATTGGTAAGTTTGTAGATGCAGGCTCTTACTCACGCCTTTGCTACAACTTTAAAATATCAGTTATACATAGCTCTTACCTGGAAATAAGATAATGACGAATCAGCACTTTTCGAACTCATTACATTGTTTTTCAGTGGATAACATATTTACTGTATCTATTTCTATGACCTTGCTTGTCACCTAACCTAAGATTACAACGTTGTGATATGCACCAACTCTAATTAATGGTGAAAGTGTTCATGACGAGTACATACTCATGTATCCAGCCAGTGCGTTATTGAATCTTGTTTTCTTACTGTTATTGCTAGCTTTCCATTTCCTCTGAAATTACGATACGAACTATTGTCGTATTTCTTCATATCTGAGGAAGTGCAATAGATATGAATTTTAAAGTATGTTAATGCAAATGTGTAGCTGTTTAGCGCAAACTGGTTTTTATCTAAACTCAGGCTTGCGAGAAAGCTAAAGTTGCATAGTCAAACACGTGCCTCGTCTAAAAGTCTTGCTATTATTGGTTTTGTTATGTACAACTTCACTCTTACGAAAAATAAAGTGCAAAATCTCTCTCTCTCTCTCTCTCTCTCTCTCTCTCTCTCTCTCTCTCTCTCTCTCTCTCTCTACATCCGATGCAAAAGCAACAGAAATCCGGTGTCCAAAAAACTTATTGAAAATACTGGCCCTTTTCTCCATAGCAGCATCTCCCCCTCGGCCCATAGGACATCAGCCCATCCCACAAAAATAGGAGTCAAAGAAAATGTAATAAAAAGGCTGTAGGTTGTTTTGCACACCCGTGCTTCGAGAGCTGGGAAAAATATCGAAATAAAAACATGACGCTTCGGAAAAAGGAGCACCAGGTGCTGTTAAAGGCGATACGCCTATCACAGGGAATGTACGAGTTGAGGGTACGCACATGCAAGAAAATAAAGCTCGCTTTGATGTGGCAGGATATATCTATATCTGTATATATAGCTATACCTGTCTATTTATCTATCGTCTATCTATCTATTTCTGTTAGTCAGACTTACATTCAACCGCCAATTCCAAAGAAAAAATGAGCATTTTTCACTCCTGGCATAAAGTCGTTATTAAACGCGCCCCCCCCCCCGCTTGTATAGTATTTGCTTCCGTTCTTCCCTCCTTTTTCTTCCAATCCTTATTCTTCGTTTATTTCAGTTTTCTCCTTAACCAAAACAAAATTTCTTTGGTAATCAACTTGCTGACTTTTGCGTCACCGTTGTCGAAATTCTTTGCTGGAATTTCGCCAGGACTTTCTTCAGAGAGTCTGAAAGTTCATTCCGTGCTGTAGGGAAAAAAAGGTGGGTTTTAACATTAAATATCTCAGCTCTTGATTCCTAAGTCATCTCTTTCCTACTGCGACTTTTCCATGGCAGATTGTTCATTCATTTATGACTTTTTTTTTCTTTTTTTTTTTTTAAGATTGTGAATTACCCATTTCACGGACTCCGTCTTATCAGTAAAATACTGAGACGAAAAGGGCATCCATTTAAATTTCATTGCTGGGAATACTCATTTTGAGTTCCCCCTTCCGAATGCCTTCTTCAGTTACGCCATCTCGTCATTTCCAGGAAATCTTGGAAACAAGTCATGAGAAATTTCGGTCATGAAGAACTACGGTTTGAAAGAGTCATTATTCACTTTTTCAGTAACCTAATTTTTTTTTCTTTTTTTTTGGCTTATTTTAGGCTTTTGACTTGACGATTTCATTTACGTATATAAAAGAAAATTTTTACAAAATATTTTGCTTTGGCAAGAAATTCGGTTCTGCTTTCGTCGTTTATAATTTCAAGGATTTTGTCATGTGACTTTATCATCACGTACAATAATTATAATTTGCCCACATGATTCCATATCTCATGCTGATTTTTTTATAGTATTTCACTGTTTCGACTCATATTCTCAAATGATTCCAGCATTTACTTTGTTTCTAATACTGTTGGATCAAAATCACTTACTTTTCAATACGAAGATTTAATATCTCTCTCTCTCTCTCTCTCTCTCTCTCTCTCTCTCTCTCTCTCTCTCTCTCTCTCTCTCTCTCTCTCTTCATCCAATGAAAAAGCAACAGAAATCCGGTTTCCAAAAAACTTATTGAAAACTCTGGCCCTTTTCTCCATAGCAGCATTTCCCCCTCGGCCCACAGGACATCAGCCCATCCCACAAAAATAGGAGTCAAAGAAAATGTAATAAAAAGGCTGTAGGTTGTTTTGCACACCCGTGCTTCGAGAACTGGGAAAAATATCGA
This sequence comes from Macrobrachium rosenbergii, assembly GCF_040412425.1. Classification (NCBI taxonomy): domain Eukaryota; kingdom Metazoa; phylum Arthropoda; class Malacostraca; order Decapoda; family Palaemonidae; genus Macrobrachium; species Macrobrachium rosenbergii. Next base: position 24,480,806 of record NC_089749.1, read on the forward strand.
AATAAAAACATGACGCTTCGGAAAAAGGAGCACCAGGTGCTGTTAAAGGCGATACGCCTATCACAGGGAATGTACGAGTTGAAGGTACGCCCATGCAAGAAAATAAAGTTCGCTTTGATGTGGCAGGATATATCTATATCTGTATATATAGCTATACCTGTCTATTTATCTATCGTCTATCTATCTATCTATTTCTGTTAATCAGACTTACATTCAACCGCCAATTCCAAAGAAAAAATGAGCATTTTTCACTCCTGGCATAAAGTCGTTATTAAACCGGGCCCCCTTGTATAGTATTTGCTTCCGTTCTTCCCTCCTTTTTCTTCCAATCCTTATTCTTCGTTTATTTCAGTTTTCTCCTTAACCAAAACAAAGTTTCTTTGGTAAGCAACTTGCCGACTTTTGCGTCACCGTTGTCGAAATTCTTTGCTTGAATTTCGCCAGGACTTTCTTTACAGAGTCTGAAAGTTCATTCCATGCTGTAGGAAAAAAAAGGTGGGTTTTAACATTAAATATCTCGGCTCTTGATTCCTAAGCCATCTCATTTCCTACTGCGACTTTTCCATGGCAGATTGTTCATTCATTTATGACACTTTTTTTTTAAGATTATGAATCACCCATTTCACGGACTCCGTCTTATCAGTAAAATACTGAGACGAAAAGGACATCCATTTAAATTCCATTGCTGGGAATACTCATTTTGAGTTTCCCCTTACGAGTGCCTTCTTCAGTTACGCCATCTCATAATTTCCAGGAAATCTTGAAAACAAGTCGTAAGAAATTTCGGTCACGAAATACTACGGTTTGAAAGAGTCATTATTCACTTTTTCAGTAACCTAATTTTTTTTTTCTTTTTTTTTTTTTTTGCTCATTTTAGGCTTTTGACTTGATTAATTTCATTTGCGAATATAAAAGAAAAGTTTTACAAAATATTTTGCTTTGGCAAGGAATTCATTACTCACTTTTTCAGTATCCTAAATTTTTTTTTTTTTTTTTTGGCTTATTTTAGGCTTTTGACTTGATTATTTCATTAGCTTATATAAAAGAAAATTTTTACAAAATATTTTACTTTGGCAAGAAATTCATTACTCACTTTTTCAGTAACCAAATTTTTTTTTTCCTTATTTTAGGCTTTTGACTTGACGATTTCATTTGCGTATATAAAAGAAAAATTTTTACATAATATTTTGCTTTGGCAAGAAATTCGGTTCTGCTTTCGTCGTTTATAATTTCAAGGATTTTGTCGTGTGACTTTATCATCACGAAGAATAATTATAATTTGCCCACATGATTCCATCTTTCATGTTGATTTTTTTATAGTATTTCACTGTTTCGACTAATATTCCCAAATGATTCCAGCATTTACTTTATGTTTCTAATAATGTTGGATCAAAATCACTTACTTTTCAATACGATGATTTGATCTCCCAGCTCTCTCTCTCTCTCTCTCTCTCTCTCTCTCTCTCTCTCTCTCTCTCTCTCTCTCTCTCTCGAAGTGACATGTAAGCGCGTTCGATTCTAAACTGAGCAGTGAATTAGGTACCCAGTTATTAGATGGTTGCACCTGGAGAGAGAGAGAGAGGGAGAGGTTGGGGGGGGGGATATCAGCAATTCATCTAAGTGCATGCTACCACATTATTCATATATAGCGGCCTCTACCAGCTATCTTGCTCCAACATTTGAAGCTTTTTATCGAATACTTTATCAAAAAATCATGTGTAGCCTATGTGGGTATGTGTGCGCTTATATGTAAGTATGCGTCACTGAATATCAGTCCTTTTGTCATTCAAATTCCCTGAGAAAAATCAGACATTTTTAAAACCTACTTTTGCTAATGGGTTTCTCTCAGGAGGAGTTCGTATACCTTAGTTTAACCAGACCACTGAGCTGATTAACAACTCTCCTAGGGCTGGCCCGAAGGATTAGATTTATTTTACGTGGCTAAGAACCAATTGGTTACCTAGCAACGGGACCTACAGCTTATTGTGGAATCCGAACCACATTATAACGAGAAATGAATTTCTATCACCAGAAATAAATTCCTCTAATTCTTCATTGGCCGGTCGGAGAATCGAAGACTGCGTCTTTAAACGAACAATGTGTTTGCGACGAAACTTTCAAAGGTCGGATGGAAAACGTTTCCATTGAGCCTTCATTTAAATAGATATGGAAGATATGTTGGTTATTTAATGCAGTAACATTCGAGAGAATTATTTTCTTTGACTATTTAACGCTGTACAAAAAGGAACTCATTTCTGTTACGGATGCGCTCGATGCTCCTTATGAACTGGCAACTATCGATAGATTTTTTGTTCGCCTTACACAAAATATTAAGTCAATACACGAGAGGAACTGAATAAGTACGTTATATCCGACATTTTTACTCCATAAACCACGTGAACCGCCTCATCGCTCACAGTCTGACAGCAGAATTTGACTACCCTAAGCCTTTATTCCTAAATATTCCAAAGAGTGCAAAGACAATCATCTCTCTGGAGTCCGTCCGTGGGTTTGCTTCTGCACCAGGAACTCCAAAGAAATATGTATCCGTTCCTTTTCCCGTCTGCTCGCGTATTCATGTGCTTGTCCTTGGCTGATACACTTTGTCTGCTTATATCAAATGACGGTATTCCTTAGGAAATCTGCAATAGTAACTATTAATGTAGGTCTATTTTCAGTACTTCACGAACTCCAGAGATGAAAAAGAGTATTTTAATATGCTCGTGTATATTACGAAGTCTGATTAACTGCCTGTATTTCAACAGCCTCTCTAGAGAGAGAGAGAGAGAGAGAGAGAGAGAGAGAGAGAGAGAGAGAGAGAGAGAGAGAGTGTGTGTGTGTGTGTGTGTGTAAATCCTTCTAAAAGTCTTATGCTTACCCGTTTTGCCATGTCTCAGGAACATCGACAAAGAAACCGTTTGAGCGATGTTTTGTTTCTAAACAGGTTGAGTAGCCATTCTCACAGACAACTACATTCAAGTTTTCCTGTTCGTTTTTCCTGGGATAACAGTAGAATACTCACTGAAAATGAGAATCCCAACTCATTTTTAATTCTCAGTATCTATAAATGGTGAAAAGAAAATGACATTGGAACCATCTGAAACGAACAATCGAGAAGAGACATGAACACGCGAAGTGAGTTTGCATCTTCTATTACCATTATTGTGAATGCTGTGTACATGGTTATATATTCTTTATATTTTGATAGGTTTTTATACCGACTAAGCTAAAAACACTGTTGTTTTGAATCCATCTTAAGGTTTTAGCAAGATTCAAGGCTGCATGAAAATGCTTTTCTTGTGACTGAAAATTTTTCGTAGCATTTTTGACGTGAAGGTAAGTAATGCTTTTAGTTTACATATGAAAATCTTCCTTTAGAGATTGAAGGATACTAGACTCTCACAGTTCTCGACTGCTGGATTCATTCTCAAATGGGTGTCAAAAATAGAAGAGTGATGAGATGAAAGCTGCAAGAACTCTGTAGTACTATCTACAGTGGGCCATATGGGGCACATTGCAGGTGGTACCACCAAAGAACTTTATTCATTCAACAATAGAGGAATTATGTTTTAATTTGGGAATGTTTTTCGAATATTTGAGTTTAGACAACCAATAAGGATTCTACTGTTTAACATTCCTACGGTATAAAACAACTCGTACGTATCGATAAATTCTTATTTATTTATCAATTAACAAAACAGGACAAAATTTTCATCAGAAAGGATTTATCATTTTCACTCCAGAATACGACTGTTTGGCCAGTTCCATTATAACTACCACTACCGCCAACAACAACACCTATAATAATAATAATAATAATAATAATAATAATAATAATAATAATAATGCTTTTTTGCATCAGCCTATTGCATGGATTTATGCACGGATTTAAAACCGAAAAACTGGAATTTTGCTTTTATCATCATTCTGGAGTTTTACTGTAGGTAAAGCTCAAACCATCTCATCCAAGATTCGTAATTTCGTTGGGATGTCGTCCAAATTCACCCACCCAATCAAACGGTTGGGATTTAATCCCATCACCTGGACCAACTCACTTGATGAGGCCGATATTGGCCATCGCCCCGCTCTTTGTAGCTGGTCATGATTTCCAGTTCAGGCGGAAGGACAGTTCATTTATCTTCGGGACGATGGATATGTCATAGTGGTTTATTTCATGATTCAAATTCTAATTATAATATATTTCTTTCTTTTGTCTCTCATTGGCTTCTGACAGCCATTTCTTGCTGGTCGTGATTTTTAGTTCATGCGGAGGAAGAGGTCATAATTTGTTTTAAATAACAAGAATTGTGCGTGCACTCTCTCTTCCTTGTTTCTATTCATTATTGGAACATAACTCATTTTTTATTCTACTGTACAGTGATTTTAACGGGTGCTGTAAAGGCCACTAGCTAAGTAAGCTTTCTTCCGAAAGTACGAGTACAACAGTCTCCACGTGAGAGTAATGGTAACAAATTCAGGTGAAAGTAACCAAGTAAAAATGGATAAAAAAAGAAAAACGCAATTCAAAAGACAGATTAATATATATATATATATATATATATATATATATATATATATATATATATATGTATGTATGTGTGTGTGTGTGTGTGTGTGTGTATGCATGTATACTTGCTATGCACATGAATAACTCTCAGCCTGACACAAAGTGTTTCCAGAAAGGCTTAAACTGGTGCACACATCTGCAGGGGTCAAGAGAAAGGTTGTGGAGCTAACAAACTCACACATGAAGGCTCACTGAGTAACCAAAAGGCTACGACGTTCTTGCGTCATTCTTCCAAACTGAGAAAAAAGGAATGTAGTTAAAAAATATACAATTGTAAAAACATACAAACATACATACTTTCTTACATACATACATACACAAACCGAGCGAGTTGGATGATTTACGGACATACTTTTTTTTTTATTTTATTTGTAACTTTGTTAATCTAAGTAATGAATTATGTAGTTAGTAGACTGTGGTGGACTGCAATCAGAGGGACGATACAATACCAGCAGTCCTATCCTCAAACGACTCGCTGAGAATGGAGTACCTGCACCATCAATGGGCACCCATTGTAAGGGACGAAAGCGTACGGTGAAAAATATACTTTAATATATATGTAGACAAAGATATATGCAAAGTGTCTACATACATGTATAATCACAATGTATATATATATATATATATATATATATATATATATATATATATATATATATATATATATATATATATATATATATATATATATATATATATATATATATATATATATATATATATATATATATATATATATATATATATATATATATATATATATATATATATATATATATATATATATATTATATATATATATATATATATATATATATATATATATGTATGTATAAATATATATATATATATATATATATATATATATATATATATATATATATATATATATATATATATATGTATATATATATATATATATATGCATATATATATATATATATATATGTATATATATATATGTATATATATATAAAGGACGTATGTATGTATGTGTGTATGTCCCAGCATAACTTTTAAAGACTTACTGTCTTTAAAAGAATACTGTAGGGGTAAAACATCACTAGCACCAAAGGACACCAAAGGGGGTGGAGGTGGGAAGAGCTTCCCTGAAACAAATTAATCATACCCCATTTCGGTATGCTTATGACTTACTATCCGGAAAAGAATACTGTGGGGGTATGACATCACTGGCACCAAAGGGGGTGGGGGTGGGAGGGGGTGACATAGTAAAAATAACTGAAAACAACAGATATTTGTGTCTAATCCATAGTTTTCAAGGTCACTGAGATGAATGGTGACACTCCCAATACCCTTTAAGTCCAAGTTCAGCCCCGATAGGAATTGGGGGGTGTGAGAAGGGGTGAAATATAAAATGTCAAAATGCTGCTCAATGTAACTGAAGCAACTATCTTGAGAGAGAGAGAGAGAGAGAGAGCGGAAAGGGGTCAAAAATAAAATGTCAAAAAATGACAGATATTACAGTCTAATCCATAGTCTTTGAGGTCGTTGAGATCATTGGTAACACTCCCGATGCCCTTTAAGTCCAAGTTCAGCCCCGATAGGAATGGGGGGGGTGAGAAGGGGTGAAATATAAAATGTCAAAAATGCTGGTCAATGTAACTGAAGCAACTATCTTAACAGGAAAGGAAGAGAGCGCTTATTGGTTGTCATTCTGTTTTTCCGTGTAGAGCTTGGCTGGTCAGATATATATATATATATATATATATATATATATATATATATATATATATATATATATATATATATATATATATATATATATATATATATATATATCGAAATTAGAGGCCCCCTCTACAGCATAAACTAAAATTGATATGGACAAAAACAAAAGTAATTCAGAACAGGTATTTATTTATTTAAGTTTCTCTCTCAGTATTTAATATTTTGTGTGGCCTCCATCTGCCTGTACCACAGCCTGCATTCTTGAGGGGTATGATTTCAGCAAATTGCAAAAATGCTGAGACTCAAACTCCATTTCCCTGAGCACTTCGGTCACCTCTCTTTGCAGGTCGTTGACGCTGGGTATACCATCATAGTTCACTGTGCGCACTTCAACACAATCTTTTAAGATACTACCAATGTTTTCACGCACATTAAGGTCAGGGGAGCTACCTGGAAATTAACTTGACGAGAAGAAATCGATACCACTGTTTCGAAGCAGCTCCTGTGTCTGAAGAGCCTTGAAACATGGTGCCTTATCATGCAAAAATGTGACTTCTTCAACAGATAACACATTTTCAGGATCTTTGAGGAAAGGAAGTACTCCACCAGTAAGCACAGTTTCTCTGAAGTATTCGCCATTCCATGACTGTCCTTTTTCTTTGATGATCCACATTAACCGTTTGGCTGTGAAACAGAGGAAATTCCCAAACATTCAGGAAATTTCACAACTTGGCAATAGCGCACGTCATCGCTGATATCATCCAACTTTTAGCCCAAATGATGTCATTTTTATGATTTGGCTTCCTGACTGTGCAAAAGAAGCATTCATCTGATGCGGCAACATGGAGAAAGTCAGCTTCATCCCAATCTTTAAGAAATGAACCACAAAACCATGCACAGTCTTCTCTCTGTTGCTGAGTGATGTTGGGCTTGCTGATAACATGAAATGGCTTGATACCAGATTTTTTCAACTCACAATATACAGCACTATAACTTCTCTTCTTTCCCCTTTTTGTTCCTAGTTCAAGCGCCAATTTACGTAAGGACTTTCTTGGTCTACCCACTGCCTCAGCTATGATGTCTTTTGAGAAAGGACTTCAGGCCTTCCAAGATTCTCACTCTTTTCACGATGACGGTCATATGGATTTTTGTTCCAGTTTCTTTTAACAAAGGATTCATCTCTTTTAATGTATTTAGCTATCCAGGAACGTGAAGTGAAGGATGCGCCAGCATCCCTGGCCTCTCTGAAGGTTATAGCCCAGGTTTGGTCAATCCATCTGATTTCCTCCGAGTCGTTAGCCATGGCTGTATCTAATTCCGTCACTCAGTATGAAAATACAAGAAATGTAAAATGAAAAATAGCTTAATAGAAACTTAAAATAATGAACTTGGAGATAGGCTATGGCAGAAAACTTCATAGCTTTCCATTTGTTCTGTGGAGGGGGGGCTCTAATTTTGAAACACCCCGTGTATATATATATATATATATATATATATATATATATATATATATATATATATATATATATATATATATATATATATATATATATATTGTAAGGTTTAGTGGCTTTGTGGTTGTTCCCCTGAAACAATCAGAGTGTTGACTGTTCTCTTGTTGTCTTGCCATGCTGGCAGGATTGTTGACGACTGAGGAGTTGGGCCGGACGTCATCAGTCAGTTTCTAGGAGTCGAGCAGTTAGTATCTTGCTCGTAGAGAGTCAGTTTATGGAGCACCTTTTCAGGTATGATTTACCTGTTGGCAAGGGAGTTCATTCTTCGTCTGTATCTCTGTCATCGCTGGTGACTTCAACGAGAATGTTGGAGGACGATCCTGTCCTTGTGCCTGTGGGGCCATCGTCTCCATTCGTAGCTTATTACTGTTTCGACAGTCTGACCGAGTGCGGCTGTCTGACTGGCACTGTCCCTGTAAGCCGCTTGTATCTGTGTCGACAGTTCAACCAAGTATGGCTGTCTGTTTGGCACCCTCCTTGTAAGCAGTTTGTAGCTGTTTCGGTAGTCCGTCTGAGTGTGGCTATCTGTTTGGCATCGCTCAGTGTTTCGACGACTTTACTGATTTCATCTGATGACGTAACTTGTTTTGATTTTTGAGTAACGCTGCTCATTGAATGTAACATGTTTATTGTGTTAAAGAATTTTAGTGTGAGGGTTTGTAGCCTGTTTAATTTGATTATGGAGGGAGCCTTGTGCATTTATGTAAGAGGTGTTGTTTTGCTGTTTCCATTTTTACAATGATTAACTGACTCAAGAAAAGCCATTGTTATTTATGATGCTTGCTAATTGTTTAATATTTACTGACTGAGTTGATTTTGTATTTTTGAGCCTATTTAATGTTTATGGCATTTCTATTACGTTGTTCCTGCCATTCACGTTATGCTCATATATGTACTGACTTTTGAAACTGACTCATTGTATATAATGTATATAACTTTGTTATAATAAATTAGTTTAAGGTCACTTTTTTTTTTGTTCAGCTCCTTCCTCCTCTGTCTACCTCAATTTCTGCCAGTCATTACAGTTCCGATATTTTTGTATTTAAAGAACCTGTTGAACCAGCTGCAGTTCATTACAATATATATATATATATATATATATATATATATATATATATATATATATATATATATATATATATATATATATATATATATATATATATATATATATATATATATATATATATATATATATATATATGTGTGTGTGTGTACTCGTATATACACAACATCTATGACTATTTTTTACCCATCGTGTGTGTACTCGATAGACAAATACCCCGTGACCACATCTCCGTAAAGCGTAAGGCAGAAAATATTTCGCTGCACGAGCGGATGAATGAATATATTTGAATTCCCGAGCCACGAGATGCATGAGAAAAATACTGGGAGCGAAAATTCACATTTCGCCGGGCAGAAGCCGTCATTATTTTTGCGCTGGTTTTCTACGAGGAAATTTATATATTTTCGGTGGGGATTCCATGCATATTTCTTGCTTTATTTTTTGTAAGTTTATTTATGCGACTTAGATTTTGTGTGTCTACGTGATTTCTGTGTGAGGAATGACAGATTCGAAGGCAACGCTCCTGGTGTATTTCGTAATACTAACAGATTTCATTTCAGATCCTCCGACATTTAGAGGAATTGGAAAAATTGTGTTTTTATTTTGATTGTTACTGCAGGACTCATCTTCTTAAGAAATTAGATATTATGTGATTAGTTTAAAACATTCTTTTGTTTCACTAAATATACTTAAACGGTCACAAAATTATTTGTTATGACTAGCGTCCCTCGCTTTTATATCGAACACCGGATGCAGGAAATGTCCGGAGGGGAATATGTCAGGGGGGAAAATCTCCGGGGGGGAAAATGTCGAGGGGGAATGTCTGGGGGGATATGTGGGGGAATGTGACCGGGCCCAACTTAGATAACATGGTAGGTTTCAAACCTTTCCCTTCCCCCTTCCCTTGGTAACTTACGTGGTAACCACTTGACCGATCTAGACAAAATTTGGCACTTGGGTATCATTTGAATCAACTCAGATAATAGAGTGAGTATCAAACCCCTTCCCTCATCCCCCTTCCCTTTGTAACTTATGTGGTACATAAACTCTACGGGTTTATCATACCTCATTTCTGGTACTCGATACCATAGAAATTTATTATTGAAAATGCTTTTCTTTCTTGTGATCAATAGTTCTGTAACAAGGTTTGTGTTTAGGTTTACTGGGAGTTGTGTCTAGGTTTAGTGGGCCTGTTTCAGTTAAGTGGGGTACTGTGTTTAGGTTTAGTTGGGGTAAATGGGACAGTCACCACTATATTGTCTGGATAAAATGGACAGTCACCTCAGTAATGACTGGATAAAAGGGACAGTCAGCACATTAATACTTGGATAACAGGGACAGTCGCCACTGTAATGTCTGGATAAAATGGACAGTCACCTCGGTAATGACTAGATAAAAGGGACAGTCAGCACATTAATACTTGGATAACAGGGACAGTCACCACTGTAATGTCTGGATAAAATGGACAGTCACCACAGTAATGACTGGATAAAAGGAACAGTCAGCACATCAATACCTGGATAAAAGGGATGGTCAACACAGTAACACCTGGATAAATGGGATAGTCACCACAGTAATGTCTGGATAAAAGGGACAGTCAGCAAAGTAATACGTGGATAAATGGGACAGTCAGCACAGTAATACCTGGATAAAAGTGACAGTCACCACAGTAACACCTGGTTAAATGGGACAGTCACCATAATAATAACTGGATAAATGGGACAGTCACTACAGTAACACCTGGATAAAAGCGACAGTCAGTGTGGTAATATCTGGATAAATGGGACAGTCACCACAGAATACCTGGATAAATGGGAAAGTCACCACAGTAATGTCTGGATAAATGGGACTGTCAGCAAAGTAATATTTGGATAAAAGGGACAGTTAGTACAGTAATTTTTGGATAAAAGGGACAGTCACCACAGTAATTCCTGGATAAAAGGGACAGACAGTAACACCCGGATAAATGGGACAGTCACCATAGTAATACCTGGATAATGGGGACAGTCACCACAGTAATATTTGGATAAAAGGACAGTCGCACAGTAATACCTGGATAGAAAGGACAGTAAGTACAATAATACCTGGATAAATGGGACAATCAGTACAGTTATATCTGGATAAAAGGGACAGTCCCTACAGTAATACCTAGACAAAAGGGACAGTCAGTGCAGTAATGCCTGGATAGATGAGACGGTCAGAACAATAATATTTGGATAAAAGGGACAGTTAGTACAGTAATTCGTGGATAAATGGGACAGTTACCACAGTAATATGAGGATAAATAGGACAGTTAGAAAAGTAATATCTATAAAAGGGACAGTCAGCACAGTACTTCTGGATGAAAGGGGACAGACAGCATAAGGGGGTGCAGGAAAATTTTTATTTTAGTCCTTCAGAGCTTTCCTGGGTAGTGCCGGGTTGGTTAGCTAGTATAGGCCTATATATATGTATATATATACATATACTTACACATATTTACATATTAAGCCGTATTTAACTAAAATGGGTGACTCCCAAGAAAAGAAAGGATAATGTCTGATATCAAATTCACACTTTAAACTCCTGAATCGTGGTAAACTCCCTGTACAGAAAACTACAGATCTTTCAGCTTTATATACCTAACCAAAAGAGTCACCTACAGCGTGTCTAACACCCCTTCACACCTTGGAGGAACTCCAAGCTTCACACAGACTGTCACTCACTTCAGTACTTCAATTAGCACTCACCCTCTCGTTCTCTGGATGTTGACGCCCTTCCCCTTTAGTACCTCTTTCACCCCCATCTATCTATCCCTTCCTAGTTTTTCTTTATATATATATATATATATATATATATATATATATATATATATATATATATATATATATATATATATATATATATATATGAAGATAAAAATGCCCATAAAACACTATTTGAACGTTGCAACCATATATTTCGACCACTTCCTTCTGTGCCCCTGTTCACTGGTAAAATATGGACAGATGAAATGTTACAAGAGTTATATGCAAAGCATATTTAGGTGAGGCAGTAGATCTCCCATGGTATGCAGATGGCCGTTTCCAAGGAGGAGGGAAATCATGCAATTCCCTGGTGGTTTTTGGCCAAAAACCACCAGGGAATTACTTAATTTCCTTCCTTCTTGGGAAACGGTCACCTGCATACCATTGGAGACTTACTGCCACACCTAAATATGCTTTGCATATATACTCTAGTAACATTTTATCTCTCCATATTTTAAAGTGAACAGGGACACAGAAGGAAGTGGTCAAAATATATGGCTGCAACGTTCAAATAGTGTTTTATGGGCCTTTTTATCTTCATATTATAATGTGGTATTACAGTAAAAGAAACTCATATATATATATATATATATATATATATATATATATATATATATATATATATATATATATATATATATATATATATATATATATATACATACATATACATACATATATATACATATATATATATACATACATATATATATGTATATATAAAACACATTTATATTAATAAATATACATAAATATATACACATATATATGATATATTACATATATATATATATTTTCATGATGTTGCCTTTTAATATGTATATCATCCTATAGTTCTGATATATTTACGCTTCTATTTATAATGTATTATGTGTAATAATAATAATTGTTGAAATATCATATGCAGTGTAATCTCAGATCTCAAAAGAGTTAGTGCTTTAGATAACAGTGTAATTTAGAATTAATACTACATTTTTAATAGTAACGTAATATGTGACACACATTTTGCCCCCTATCAACAAGTGTTCTGTGCTCGTAATGTCGTTTTTGGTTCAGTTGTTGTCATGAGGATAACGAGATAACTAGCGCAGGAATGGCAATCTACTCTTGGGAAGCTTTGTCCCATATGAGAAAAAACGAATGATTTCACAATATTTCATGTACTGTTCTGAATACCAACTTTGGTTCTTCATCTTTGTTTTGAAAGCGTACCTTTTGTGGCTGGCCAGTCACCATCTGTTTTGATAATTTTGAGATTTTGTTAAGAGCTTCGTCCCATACGATTTTCTGCTCAAATCGTATATGCCTTATTGAGAGTAAATGCACGTATATCAATCGATTAAGTCATGTTTTGTAGGATGGCATTGCTCTGATCACGTATTGTTCTGTCGTCGCCTGGTTGTTTCATTTCCCACTGGAACCCTAAAGTTTGTTCATTCTGATTTAAGAGACTGTTAGAGTTGATTCCTCTCTCTCTCTCTCTCTCTCTCTCTCTCTCTCTCTCTCTCTCTCTCTCTCCAAAATAGAGAAGTTAATGTAAAATATTTGTGTGGTCATTAATATTAAACTTAGCTTTTGAGATCTGAATTTAGGAAAACTGTACAGGCGCCTGACAAAAAAAGTGTGTTTTGTGGATTTTGCGATAGTTTTCACAAGCTTGTGTAAGGTAAAGTGAATTTTAATTATTATTACCATGGTATAATAAGGTATATTAGGGAAATTTTGCCTTAGTGAAATTATTATTGATAAATCTTTTGTGTATTCTTGTATTTGCAATCTCTTGATTTTTCACAATTTATATATTGGTGATTTAACATATATTTAGTGATTTAACATTTATTTACTTAGCATTTTAAATATTTCTTGATAATTTAACAATGCATACTTGATTTAATTTTCGTTTACTAAGATTTTCTTTTCAAATCTTGAATAATTCTTGATAGTTTAAATTTTGCTTGATTAAATTAATTTCATGATAAATGAAAGCTTTTGTGATTTAGTGTTGTTTAATAAGTTAACTCAAGAATTAATTTTTGTTTAATAATTCAACTCAAGAATTAATTCAAATGTTGTAATGTTTTCAAGTAATAGTAAATTTTTCAGATTGTGAATTCTGATTATAAAATTTTTAATTTAAAAATAAATTTTTGTATTTAGTGTTTTTAAAAACAGTGTCTCATTTATTGACCACCAGTGAATAGGATTAATTATGTGCATAAGGCAAAGTGATAAACATGTTTTGTTCCTTTAGTTTTGCTGAAGTGAATTAAGACCAGGGAAACAGTTAAAGTTGTTTGACGGAGCGATGCCCTTTTACTCTAATATATCTCTTGTTTAATTGTTGATACCTCACACTTGTTTTGATGAACTTAGTTTGATTTTTCACGTGATTAATGAGCTTTTAAGGGATCACTGTTACCTTTAGAGTGCTCAGTCGTAATTTTAATTGTTATGAGAATTCAGGTATCTGGCTGAAGTGAGGTAAATTTTTGAATTCTGTGACTAATTATGTAATACACAGGTACTTGGTATTCATCGTGACAATATATATATATATATATATATATATATATATATATATATATATATATATATATATATATATATATATATATATATATATATATATATATATATGTATATATACATATATATACATATATATATATATATGTATGTATGTATGTATATATTTCAGAAAATATGGCTGCTACAATTTTAAAGGACACATATATGCATTTCATAGCTTCAATGCTTTAAGATGTGATGAAAGAATTTTTGGAGTCAGATGGAACTGGGTCGAGAGACTCGAGGTAAAATCTTTGTGTTCAGCAAATAGTTTGATTCCTCAGCAATATTGCCGGTCAGGTGATCTTCCGAAGTGTTATGTATATTCGTGAGTACGTGCGTTAATTTGATCTAGATTATGCCAAAATCTGCCCTAAAAGTGAGTTTGATCGTTCATTAACGTGATAGAACTGCAGTTGTCTAGACGTAGCTTTGGAGAGGATCCAGGCTTTGAATCGGCAGATAAGGTAGAGTTTCAAATCTCTGTTTTTATGGGAGGAAATTGAACTTGTGATTTTTTACCATGATTTTCTAATCATTATGAACTTTTGAACTGGTGTGGGAGATTTAATATGAATATTCATACCTCTTTTATATTATTGTTTTGTCATGTTACGTTTGCCATATCTTGGCTATGCATTTTACACTTTCCATTATTGTGTTTTGCATTTCAGATGTTTTTGGGAGTTTTCTATCATGTTTAATTCTTCCGACAGATGTCTGTGGACAGATGTCGGTGGACAGTGTGGACTGTTTCGAATAACATGTGGTAGACTGTTTTTTTGACATGACTAATTATTGATTTGGGAGTATGTGTGAGTTTGGATATTTTCAGGCTATTAGCCATAGTGAGACTTCTTTAATCAGAAGTGTTTTGCAGTTCAGAGTTTAGTTATCTAACTCGATATTTCATTTATTATGCATTTTAATCTTTGCTTTGTTTTATTCATTTCTTGTTGGGTTATTTGAATAATAAACTTATTTTTGTAGAAACTATTGCGTTTCTTTAAATGGTCCATTTAATTGATTTGGTGAGAATGAGTGAGATTCGGGTGGGTGAACTTCGGAAAACGATGAGAGAGAGAGAGAGAGGCGATACACAGAGAGAGAGAGAGGTGATACACGGTGAGAGAGAGAGAGAGAGAGAGAGAGAGAGAGAGAGAGAGAGAGAGAGAGAGAGAGAAAGAGGAGAAAAATAGATGTAAGGGTTATCGTGAGCGAACGTTCATACGCCTCCGTTTCATGAATAAAGATCGTTGGAGCACGTTACGTACACTTTCAAAAAAGTGTTAATTCTGTCCTCGTTACAGAATTAAATGGTGGCAGCGGTGTCTGAATGAAATGTTGGCAGCGGTGTCTGAATGAAATGTTGGCAGCGGTGTCAGAATGAAATGTTGGCAGCGGTGTCTGAATGAAATGGCGGCAGCGGGTGTCTTTTGATTTTAAATGGTGGCAGCATGATTTTAATGTCTTTAATGATGGCGAAAGAGGGAGATTACTAATAGACTAATTGATAACGTTGATACCCAAGGCGACGAGGCCGTGAGCGTCATGAGTGGTTAACCCTCAGTCTTAAGATAGCGAGTTACATAGTGGGTCGGATTACGTGGGTAATACGGGGAACCTTTCTTCTTTTTTCCGTTTCTATTCGAGCACTGGGAGTGGGGAGTTGTGAAATAGATCTGGATGATCTCTAGAGCAATTTTGGGGTTAACAAAATACCCAAATAAGTGTGAATAGTGGCGATTGTGAGTTAATTACGCAGAGTGATGATTCAACTAGAATCGCGCTGGGTGTCTTTTTTTGCTTAGCCGTCGAGTAGGTGACGTCACAGGTTAGCAAGTTGAGAGATAGGTACTTCGTTTTCTGTTTCAAAATTGGTAACTACCCCATTCTCGTAAGTTGCGCAGAACGCCGTTTTCTATTCTTCTTTTAGAGGGGGTAACTTGTGCCTTTCTCTAGTGTTCTTTTGGTTTTTCTTTTTTTATGTTGTTACGCTCAGGGCGTGTGATTACTCACAAAATGCCGGACGATGCAGCAAGCACATCCCAATCAATTGTGGTGCATAAAGTAACGAACATTAGCGTGGGAATTACAAATTTTAAAGGGTTAGTTGATGGGAAGCCAACCCAAAACATAGAAACTTTCATTGAGTCAGTGAACAATTATCTGAATTCCAAGAAAATTACGAATGGCGCTGAAGCTTTAACAGAGGCTAAATCATTTCTGGATTTAGATAAAGGAGATATTGGGAAACGAGCACGCAGTTTCGGGTTCAGAAGGTGTAAAACTTGGAATGAACTGCAGAAATTTCTACGAGCTACTTATGGCGGAGTTCAACGTGAATGCGCAGTTCGGAATTTGCGAGAGTTTCTCAAAATAAAGAAAGGCAATGATTCACTAGTCACATACAGTGCGAATTTATTTGATGCAGTAGTTGAATTAAAGAAATCTATAATAGGCTCTCCATGGGTAACTGGAAATAATATCTCCTTAGATAATTTTGAAAGATTGTTACACTTTGCTTGCCTTTTAACGTCGGTCCCAGATGTAATTGTAGATAGTTTTGATAAGAGAATTGATCAGGATACAGACGAATCCTTTTTGTTTGCACAGATTAACAAAAATCTAGCAAAATGCCCGACACTGGACAGTAGTTTTGTACAGGGAGGTGCAAAGATGTCAGCTGCGGTTTCCAAACCACAGAATAATGATAGTCGCTCGCATTCGGGAAATGATGCAACAGCGAAGACATGTGCACGAGTAGAATCGAAGAAAATTCCAGAGAGATCAGTCACAACGATACGTTGTTTCAATTGTGATAAAATAGGCCATAGTAAATCAAATTGCAGAGTGAGATATTGTTCAGTTTGCAAATCTTCAGATCATGGATGGAGATTTTGCCCAGCCACGAAGAATAGAGATTATTCAGGGAAGTCCCGGGGAGGTTTTTCTAGATATGACAGGAGAATTCCACATGATGCAAGTTCTAAATACACAAAAGAACAGCAGAATTTTCACAAGATAAGTTCGAAAACGGACACAGGATAATGACTAATCAGGTCGTAGAGTCACTAGAACCTAGGCCGATTGTACGTGGATTCTCTAATGGCAATGAAATTCATATTTTCATTGATTCTGGTAGCTCAGTTAACTTAGTAAATGCTGACCTTTTTCACTCGAGGTTTCCAGAGTGCAAATTAGTCCCTTCTAGTGAGACAGTGTGTGATGTACAAGCGAGGAAACTGAATATTTTAGGTTCGTCATTTCTTACGCTTTGTATCGGTGGAAAGACAATAGTAGAACCATTTTTGGTCATAGAAGGATTAGCCTTAGGTGAAATGGTTTTGCTAGGACACCCTTCTTGTATGCGACATAACATCAACATTCTTACGGGAGTTCAGGGGATTACAATAGGTGAGTCAGGTTGTTTTGTTCCATATATACACAGGAAAAAACTTGTGAGAAACTTAAGACACAGTCTGAGACATGTGTAACACAGTCATTAGAGAGTGAAGATATTCCGCAGAGATCTTTCAAAGGATTTTTGTTGGAAGATATTGAATTGCAACCGCGAGTTCCTACATTAGTTAAAGTGTCGCTGAAAGAGAAAAAGTTTCCTTCTCAAGTGTGCGTTGTTGAGGGAACCGAGAAATTCAAAGACGTTGTGAGTACGGTGTCAGTGAATGAAATTTCAGTCGCAGGCGTGACTTCAGTAGAATTAGTTAGCTATCAAGACTCAGTGAAAAAATATCACAAGGGTACTTATGTAATTGATTTTGAAGAGTTTAATGAAAAGCATAAATTAGTGAGTTTTTGTGGAGACGGGAATATGTTTCCTAACGAGGAGCAACAGTTCCGAAGTCAGGTTCTACATGAACACTTGGCTAAAGTTGATTATCCTGAATATTCAGATAAAGTAGAGAAAGTGTTGAAAGAATATCTAGATATCATTGCTTTGAAGGGAGATAAATTAGGAGTTACAGATGTTTTAGAACATTCAATCCGACTAGAAAAGGGTACAAATCCCATATATATTCCAGCATATCGAATTCCTTTTAAGATCAGAGAAGAAGTAGAAAAAGAAGTTCAGAAGTGGGAGTCGGAAGGCATTATCAGACCATCCAATTCTCCGTTTAATTTTCCTTTGCTTGCAGTTCCTAAGAAAGACGGTAGTATCAGAGTTTGTGTAGATTTTCGTAAATTGAATGAAAAAACATGCCCAGATAGATATCCGGTAGCTTGTTTGCCTGATTTGTTTGTTGAGATCGGTGGCAAGAATATATATTCATCTATAGATCTTATGCAAGGGTTTTTACAGGTTCCCTTTGTGAGAGTAGCCGTAAATATACAGCATTTTCGGTACCAAAGGGACATTACGAGTTTAATAGGATGCCTTTTGGATTACAAGGGTCCCCAATAACATTTACTAGACTGGTTAACACAGTGCTTCATGGCTTGTTAGGAAAGTCGGTGTTTGTGTACATGGATGATATTCTTATATGCACAAATACAATTGAAGAACATCTAAAGGTGTTAAAGAAGTCCTCAAGCGATTACGGTTCGCTGGGTTAAAGGTCAAATTGGCCAAATGTGAGTTTCTGAAGAGAAAAATTGTCTATTTAGGACATGTTATCTCTAAAGAGGGAGTTAGAGTGAATGATGAGAAAGTTAAAGCCATTGTGAATTTTCCAGTTCCCAAAACCAGGAAACAGATTCGTTCGTTCCTAGGTATGTCGGGTTTCTTTCGCCGTTTTGTGCGGAATTTTTCTACAATAGCGTCTCCTTTGACAGATTTGTTACGAGAAGACGTTAAGTTTGTTTGGGGTGATAGTCAACAATTAGCTTTTGAGAAGCTTAAGAACGCTTTGGTGAACCCACCAGTGTTGAAGTTTCCAGATTTTAGTCAACCGTTCACCTTAGTGACTGACGCGAGTCAGGAAGGTATAGGTGCGTGTTTGATGCAGAAATTTGAGGGGAAATTACACCCAATTGCTTTTTATAGCAGAAAGTTCAAAACGCGTGGTAGTAACGAGAGGTTGATGTCAGTTGTGGACAAGGAGGCTTTCGCAGTCGTCTCTAGCCTTGTTCATTTTAAGATGTTGTTGTTGGGAAATAAAGTTGAGATTTTTACAGATCATCAACCGTTGTTAGAGCTTTTAATAAGCCAAATTTGTCGCCCAAGAGAGCACGTTGGTTCCTAACATTGAGAGATTTTGATGCAAACCTCAAATACATTGAAGGTAAGCATAATGTAGTTGCAGATGCATTGAGCAGATATTTTCCGGTCGAGGATGAGGAAATACACACCGAATCCTGTGTGGGAGAAGAGAGTAAACATTTGGTGTCTAATGTCTCTGATATTAGTAGTTCTGAGAGATCGCATGTAGAGGACATACACGTTCCTACAGTGCATACTTCGGGGAGAAATAGTGAGTCGGCAGTCTCGGGAGAGATTGTTATTCGTGATAGTGAGAGTAACGCTGTGTGTTATATTACGGGTGAAAATGTCACTTGGGACATAGGCTTGCTGGAACAAAAGCAAGATGAAGATAAATTGTTGTCAGATGCTAAGGCGTTTCTTAAGGGAGTTTCACCGAAGAAAGGGTATAAGTTGCCTTTTTCTGGTCTAGAGTTGGAGAATAATTTATTGGTGAGAAAAGTTAAGTATAACTTGCGAAGTACTCGAAGCATGGGTGAGATTACACAAATCATCGTGCCAGAGAGTCTAGTACCACAAGTTCTAGACATTGTACATTGTAAATTTGGTTCTCCTCATTTGGGTGTAGACAAGACGTATGAAAACGTCAGGTCAAAGTTCTTTTGGAAAAATATGTTTTCCGCAGTAGAAGCCTTTGTGAAGAAGTGCGCTATTTGCAATGCGAATAAGCCAGCGACGACAGTGTCGTGTCGTTTGGGTTCATATCCCATACCACATAGGCCGTTTCAGAGAGTGCATATGGATATTCTGGGTAACTTCTCAGAGTCCGCTTATGGTTATAGACATTTATTAGTAGTTGTTGATGAGTTGACTCGCTTTGTCGAGATTTTCCCACTGAAATACAAATCAGCTGAGGAAGTTGCTATAGCGTTCTTTAAGGGGATAATTTGTCGATATGGTGTTCCAGAATGTCTGATCACAGACAATGGTAGGGAGTTTATTAATAAGACTTTAGACGGTCTTGCTAATTTGTTGGGGATAAAGAAAGTATCTATAATCCCGTATAGACCTGAAGCAAATGGGTTGTGTGAGAGGGCGAATCGGAAAGTAATCGAAGCTTTGCGCATGACGGTGGGAGGTTCCGATACACATTGGGACAGATCTTTGGATGAAGTGCGATATAGTATCAATACTATGATGAATGACACAATTAAGATATCTCCAGCAGAAGCTTTGTATGGATACAAGTTGAAAGGACCTTTTGATTTGTTACCAGAGTGTGTTCAGGGTGATGTTACGGTCACTTCATTGATAAATACAGCGAGAGAAAGATTTGCACGTATCAGTAAAGAACTTGAACTTAGTTCACGTGCAATGGTAGAGAAAAGTAACGCGAAATCGAGGGGAGTAGCTTTTTCGATGGGTGATAGAGTGTTTGTTAAAGTGAATGTTCGGAATGATCTGAATTATAAGTTAAGTCCGAAGTTCCACGGACCTTTTGAGGTTGTAGAGATCAAAAGAGGGAATAGATTTGTAGTTAAAGATGTAAACACTGGAGTGACGAAATTGACCCATATTTCGAAGTTAAAGAAAGTTGGGATGTAATGGAACGTTTATATATAGTTAGAGGGATAAATGGGTTGATGTTTGTATATATATGATATTTTTTTTATTTTTTTTTGTCTCTTGTTCATTTTAGATGTTGAGGTTCTTAATCATTTGTTTTCGAATGATTTTGGGAATTGAGACATGGGCTAATTTCATACGAGATTTGACCCGTGTGTTAGTGTGTTATTGTGTTATGATGTGTTTTGTCATCTGACGCAATATGGGTGTTGTTTAGGATTTTTTTTGGGGAGGTACTTAGTATATCGGACCGTACAAGTCTGATATTTTCTTTCGGGTTGGGAGATCGTATTTGAGTATTTGGATTTTTTTTTCCAGTTTCTTTTTTTGTTAAATGAAGAGAGCTGTTGTGAGTAATTGTAGTTGTTAAGATCGTGGGAGCGATTGCCATTACGTCAGTTGCTATTTTGTTGAGAGTTAGTCAGGTGTTGCGAAATATTTGCTAACCGGAGTAGAACTTTCATGTCTTTTACGAGATATGATACCTTTTAGTGTTTGGATAGAATTTTTTTTGTGAGTGAGTTCCGTAGAGTTATTGTGCTTAGTAGTGAGTTGACTGTGACTATTCTGAGATACACACTTGGAATTAGTTCACATTGTGAGTGTTTGCTTTTGCATTAGTGGTTCTGTTTGGTTCAGTAACATGAAACCTTTTTGTTATTAGACCTTTTTCGAGTGTTTTTGGGAGACTCAGTAGTGACATGGGATAGAGTAGAGACCATGTTCATTTTGGGAGATCAATATCAAGGTTCGGGAGTTGATTGTAAGACGAGTTGTGCTTTAGTTAGAGAGAGGTGTGTGTGTGACAGTAGTATTTTCCAGTTGCGAGTTGTGTCTGTGGGTGGTTGTGAATTATCATTAGTTCATAGACAGACTCCGACAGAATGTGACTTTAGACAGTTCCTGCGAGATTACCACATTGAGTCCACCAGTACTCTTCCTGCTGTGTTTTACAAGGAGTATGCAGTTACAATGATGTGCCAGAACAACAAGTCGACATCATTCGTTCTCCGAGGATCCAAACTGTTTGATCCATCCTGCAGAATCCTGTCTACGGAATTTCTCGTACTTAGCCGTGCTGTATTCAACAGTTCCGAGAAGATAATTATGCGTCATACGCATAACGAGCATTTGGTAGTGGAGGTACCTACAACCAAGGTGCCAATAACTGTTCCACCGTTGGAAGACATTGACGATTCCGTGATGTTCGAGTATCAGGAATATATTATGCCGACAATTTTAATTGTCTTAATAGCTATTTTACTGATAATTCTTGTTGTGGGGGTAGTAAAGCTTATTCGTGTTTGTAAGATTACATGTAAAGGCTCTAAGAACTCAACCCCAGTGACTTTGGAAGTGCGTCATGAGAGCAGTCCTTAAAGCTGCAGTGCAGTAGACATTGCTAATTGAGCATAGCTCTATCTGTTATGTTTTATACATATGCTTTTGTTTTAGTTTGCCGTTAAGGAGAGCGAGACGCTCTTATGTGGTGGCCGAGCTCTATTTCAGAAAATATGGCTGCTACAATTTTAAAGGACACATATATGCATTTCATAGCTTCAATGCTTTAAGATGTGATGAAAGAATTTTTGAGTCAGATGGAACTGGGTCGAGAGACTCGAGGTAAAATCTTTGTGTTCAGCAAATAGTTTGATTCCTCAGCAATATTGCCGGTCAGGTGATCTTCCGAAGTGTTATGTATATTCGTGAGTACGTGCGTTAATTTGATCTAGATTATGCCAAAATCTGCCCTAAAAGTGAGTTTGATCGTTCATTAACGTGATAGAACTGCAGTTGTCTAGACGTAGCTTTGGAGAGGATCCAGGCTTTGAATCGGCAGATAAGGTAGAGTTTCAAATCTCTGTTTTTATGGGAGGAAATTGAACTTGTGATTTTTACTATGATTTTCTAATCATTATGAACTTTTGAACTGGTGTGGGAGATTTAATATGAATATTCATACCTCTTTTATATTATTGTTTTGTCATGTTACGTTTGCCATATCTTGGCTATGCATTTTACACTTTCCATTATTGTGTTTTGCATTTCAGATGTTTTTGGGAGTTTTCTATCATGTTTAATTCTTCCGACAGATGTCTGTGGACAGATGTCGGTGGACAGTGTGGACTGTTTCGAATAACATGTGGTAGACTGTTTTTTTGACATGACTAATTATTGATTTGGGGAGTATGTGTGAGTTTGGATATTTTCAGGCTATTAGCCATAGTGAGACTTCTTTAATCAGAAGTGTTTTGCAGTTCAGAGTTTAGTTATCTAACTCGATATTTCATTTAGTATGCATTTTAATCTTTGCTTTGTTTTATTCATTTCTTGTTGGGTTATTTGAATAATAAACTTATTTTTGTAGAAACTATTGCGTTTCTTTAAATGGTCCATTTAATTGATTTGGTGAGAATGAGCGAGATTCGGGTGGGTGAACTTCGGAAAACGATGAGAGAGAGAGAGAGAGGCGATACACAGAGAGAGAGAGAGAGAGGTGATACACGGTGAGAGAGAGAGAAAGAGAGAGAGAGAGAGAGAGAGAGAGAGAAAGAGGAGAAAAATAGATGTAAGGGTTATCGTGAGCGAACGTTCATACGCCTCCGTTTCATGAATAAAGATCGTTGGAGCACGTTACGTACACTTTCAAAAAAGTGTTAATTCTGTCCTCGTTACATATATGCAAAAATTTTCTGAAACTATATACTCGTGCATTTTTTCATATTCACAAAATATTGGGCAATAAATATCGAATTCCCTATACCAATAGGGAACAACCTACACCAAAAGGGAATAACAACGGATAAGAGCTCCTACCACTATCAGAATTTGATCCTGGGCATTTGGTTTAGAAAGAACAATAAAGAATCGTTTGGACCACTCGGATGTCGAGAGAGATATAAGTTGATATATACCGCATAACCCTCAAAGGGAACCATTATCCCTTCTTAACTAAAAAGAAAAGCACCATCCTTAAATGGCCCCTCTCCGCGTACTTGAAATGTCAACTAATTACGGGCAAAACCTCATTCCTCGTATTTATTGCAGTTCTTCTTACTGTTTAGTTTACCTATATCACTAAATTAAAATTATGAACTCAACATAAGGCTTTCCAAGGCACAGGATAACGCATCTTACGTGAATTACCATCATTATTTAAAATAACTTAACCAGACTACTATGTGAAAGTTCTGGAGTCTATAAAAAGCAAGCAGAAAACAGACTACCTCCATTAAGACAAATTCTAATTATTATTATTATCATTTCCATTATTATTATTGTTTGATAATGATGGGAGCCCAATTCCTTTTTCCCTCTCTTACACCATTTTTGTATCGTCTCTGAAAACTGAATTGGCTGAAAGTAGCTTATCGAGCTTATCACAATTCATAGTTATGATCGGGGATGTAGTGTAACCTCTCTCTCTCTCTCTCTCTCTCTCTCTCTCTCTCTCTCTCTCTCTCTCTCTCTCTCTCTCCCACTGACCTGTATTTCATATTTCCTTTGGCTTACTGGACCGTGCTTTGGCTCAACGTTTTAGCCTGCGTGCAGTACATTTTAATATTCAACTGCCTATTAGCATTCACACAAACCATCACACAGCTCGCCACGCAAGGATAGTGGGCACACAAACATTATATATATATATATATATATATATATATATATATATATATATATATATATATATATATATAGATAGATAGATAGATAGATAGATAGATAGATAGATAGATAGATAGATAGATAGATAGATAGATATATATATATATATATATATATATATATATATATATATATATATATATATATATATATATATATATATACATTATATATATAAAATATATATATATATATATATATATATATATATATATATATAATGTATAACTGAATCACGAAAATATGGAACGTGATGAATGTATAAATAAAGATAAAATTCACGAAGGAATGGAAACACTGGAGTGCTGCGATATTTTCGACGCTAGGTCCTTTACTTAGCAGACTGCTAAGTAAAGGACCTTTTGTCGGAAGGCCTGCAGCACTCCAGTGGATCCGTTTCTTCTGTGATTTTATCTATTTATATATATATATATACATATATATATATTATATATATATATATATATATATATATATATATATATATATATATATATATATATATATATATATATATATATATATACTGTATATGTGTGTGTATATATATAAATTTATATATACTGTATACATGCAACATAAAAGCGAGGAACTCTATATTTAATGCATTATTTTATGGCTGATAATTGTGAAGATTTAGTGTATCCAGTAAAAACAAAAGAATGATTTAAACAATATCCAAATTAGACGCAAATTCTTACGTAAATGAATAAATCAATAAGAAAAACAAACTTTTTCCATTATCACGAAAATTCTGGAGATCTTAAAAAGATTAAACAGAAAAATAAAAAGAAATCTGTACGCATTACGAAATACACAAAACCCTTGCCTCAAAATTTCCATTCCTCTCAACGAAATCACGCAGACGCACGAAAAAATAACGTAAGAAATACTTGTGGAATCTCCACCAAAAATATTTAAATTTCCTCACAGAAAACCACCACAAAAATAATAACAGCTTATGCCGAGCGAAATGTGAATTTTCTCTCCCAATATTTTTCCTTTTGCATCTGATATCTTGGGAATTCAAATCTATTCATTCACGTGCTCATGCAGCGAACTTTTTCTGCTTTACATTCCAAGATGTGGTTGGGAAGTATTTGTATTTCAATCGCAGAGAGGCTCAAAATAGTAGTCACAGATGATATATATATATATATATATATATATATATATATATATATATATATATATATATATATATATATATATATATATATATATATATATATATATATGTATATATATATATTTATATATATAATATATATATATATATATATTTTTAGGATTTATTCCTCCCATGTCTGACAGCTAGTAATTAATTTATTCAGGGAAGAATTTCACATTTCATTTGACTGTAGGGCCAAGAAAACATGGCGGGCAAGGTAGAACCAAGCATATTTTGAACTAGGAAAGGCAGTTAGTGCCTGTTTGAACTCATTTAGGGACATCCCCCACCTCAGCCGACATGGGGTAAACAAAAGGAAGAACCCTTCACCCCCATCACGCGATATAGGAGCGGCCAATCCTCTAGGGGAATGGAAGGTGCATCCAGGCTGTGAGATAGATAGGACCTTAACCTCCTTTGTTGGCTGTATGACTCTTTGCAGATCGACGTACGCTGAGACTTTAAAACAAACAACGGTGGAATGCATGCTCTGTTTTCCCGGAAAGCACGCTACTCCACACATACCTATCATCCGAGACACACGTTCGGCGCTTCGTCCTTTACGCTGGCGAAAGGTAACTTCGGTAACTGGCCGAGTCATACATGTCAGCGCAGCATCTACAGACCCACGTACGTTATCCACAATTAGTCAGAAAGCCTGCCCTTTCCCTCCCCCTGAAATTCCTTGATTTTTCCATTCCTCCAAACTTCAATTTCCTTCTTCCTAAAAAGCAGTCCCTTTGTTAAGTCAACCTACTTCAAGCAGCCCGTGAATCGCCACATGACTTGCTTTGAAATCAACCTAATGTGATTCAGTGATAAGTATTCAAATATTCCCTCCATAGTGTAAATTAAGGGCAAATTAATTTAAGTAACTCAAGTGAGCAATTCCTCCATAGTGCAGAGATTCATTGTGTTTATTTAATAGCAAGGGAGGTTTCCTTCTCCCCCCGTGTTTGTACTAACTCCTGACCTCTCTTCCAGGAGCCATCCTATCCTGTCAGGTCCGCGAATCTATGCTCGACCCGTTCATGACTGCCATCTAAATTCCGGAACCATTCCTGGTCGCAGCCTGATCGCAAGAATCCGCTGCACACACAGAAATCATCTTGATTAACTAATTGCCATTATCCTATAACAGAGTCATTTGTTACAACGGGAATTGTTGTATCTGTGGCCCCTCATGTTTACATTGTGTATTTGTAAATTACTGCATTATTGATCTATCGTATGCGATTTGTGTGTCTGTAAATTGTTACATTTTTGGTCACACATATTTGCCCCATTCTCTGTAAATAAACCCCTCTTGTTTGTAAAAGAATTCTAATTCCAGTGGCGACCTTTATTATTTATGTAAATCAAGGAAGGTTCTAAGGTGAGTTCCAGTAGTTTTCATTTTTGTTCATAATCTTGGACCCCCTTAGTACGAAGGCAGTCTATAAAAATAAATTACTCCAATTTCCATCCACACCGAGGACCCAATTTGTGACAGTATATATACAGAACAAATGGAAAGTTATGAAGTTTTCTACTATAGCCTATCTCCAAGTATATTATTTTAAGTTTCTATTAAGCTATTTTCCATTTTACATTTCTTGTATTTTCAGACTGAGTGACAGAGTTAGAAACTGGAACAAAAATCCATATGACTGTCATCGCGAAAAGAGTGAGAATCTTGGAAGGCCTGAAGTCCTTTCTCAGGAGTCAAAAGACATCATAACTGAGGTAGTGGATAGACCAAGAAAGTCTTTACATAAATTGGCGCTTGAATTAGAAACAAAAAGGGGAAAGAAGAGAAGTTATAGTCCTGTATATCGTGAGTTGAAAAAATCTGGTATCAAGCCACTTCATGTTATCAGCAAGCCCAACATCACTCAGCAACAGAGAGAAGACTGTGCATGGCTTTGTGGTTCATTTCTTAAAGACTGGGATGAAGCTGACTTTCTCCATGTTGCCGCATCAGATGAATTCTTCATTTACACAGTAAGGAAGCCAAATCATAAAAATGACATCATTTGGGCTGCAAAGTTGGATGATATCAGCGATGACGTGCGCTATCGCCAAGTTGTGAAATTTCCTGATTGTTTGGGAATCTTTCTGTTTCACAGCCAAACGGTTAATGTGGATCATCAAAGAAAAAGGACAGTCATGGAATGGCGAATACTTCAGAGAAACTGTGCTTACTGGTCGAGTATTTCCTTTCCTCAAAGATCCTGAAAATGTGTTATCTGTTGAAGAAGTCACATTTTTGCATGATAAGGTGCCATGTTTCAAGGCTCTTCAGACACAGGAGCTGCTTCAAAACAGTGGTATCGATTTCTTCTCGTCATGTGAATTTCCAGGCAGCTCCCCTGACCTTAATGTGTGTGAAAACATTGGTAGTATCTTGAAGGATCGTGTTGAAGCGCGCACAGTGAACTATGATGGTATACCAAGCCCTGACTACCTGCTCAGGGACATGGAGTTTGAGTCTCAGCATTTTTGCGATTTGCTGAAATATACCCCTCAAGAATGCAGGCTGTGGCACAGGCAGATGGAGGCCACAAAAAATATTAAATACTCAGAGAGAAACTTAAATAAATACCTGTTCTGAATCACTTTTGTTTTTGTCCATATTAATTTTAGTTTATGCTGTAGAGGGGGAGGGCTCTAATTTTGAAACACCTGTATATATATATATATATATATATATATATATATATATATATATATATATATATATATATATATATATATTATCAAGAAGTCGTAGCATAGCGGCCATTCAGCTTTCCTTAGTTTACCCTTGAATTTATCGAAAGTAAAGTAATTGCTGAAAGCCAGCCCTTAGTTGCCTTAAGCTATCGAGAGTAAATTCGTCGCTGCACAGGCGACCCCAATTGACCTAGTCACCAACACATTAAAATTATCAACATTCTGATCTGTCCCATTTCTTACCTGGGACAGTCATTCAGAAGGCACGGTCAATATGGCCAAGGATGAGAGGCTGAGTGTTACTCCCTTAAGCAGCTTAGTTCAAGTAAGCTACTTAAGAAAACCATTCTGAAGGCAGATTGAGCTGGCTGGATTGTCTTTCTGTAGGAATACCTTGGGGAATACAAGCAGATGGCCGGAACACCTGGACGAGTGACACATCCTTAGCCCGTTACCACGTGGGCCCATTACTGGGGCCCCTACTCTGGACAGAGGCCTTAAAAGGGCCTTGGACACAGACATCTTGGCAGTTAGCCATACACGCGTGGGTGAGATATACGAATTGCTGAGAGGTCACCCCCTCCCCCCAGATGTCCACACCAGACTCCTGACACGGACCCAGTACTACAGTTCTCATCGAATTCGGGCCCCAATATACAGTCCACCTCCAACTCAGACCCAGTTCTACAGTCCTCCTCGAACAGCGGACCCAGTCCTGCAGTCATCCTCGAATGGACCTTCCAAGGAATCTGAGTACAGTGCCACGTGTGTGATTGCCCTTCGTCATTCTACGCCAGAGCCGCACTCCTCCTAAGGTAAAGTACGAGTGGAGGCCTTTTCAGTCACGACAGTTTGCCCTTTATTAGTGTTTATCAACTGCCAGTATTGTTTTCTCATCCTTGTGCCATTTTTTTCAGTGCCTTTTGCAGTGTTTAGTGTTCCAGTGTAAAGTGTTCATTTATTCCTCGAGTCCTCGGCACCCTTAGTGCAGACTCGAGTCATTTTATGTGTTATATTTTTCTTTTACTGGCGTGTAATGTGTAAATCTCTCTTGCAGAGGAACCTCTTTGCAGTGGACTCATCTTGGACTGTGCCTTGCCATTATGCAAGACCCCAGTGGGAAGATCTACAGGTGTTGCAAGAGCTTTAATTATTCAATTATCCATTTTCCCTTTTAATGCTTCTCTTTGTAAATATAATTTCTTAATTTATCCCAAGTGTTTATGTAACATTTCCTTATGGAGTAGAGCCCTAAGCTGATGAAATCATCCGTTTTTCCTTTTTTACGATTTCCCTTTACGTAAAGTCAGAACTTCAAGGCCAAATAAATCAAGTGTTTCTGTTGCTGGCCTGTAAAAATCCCTAGAAATCATATAACCCCAGGGAGATCAGTAAATATATATATATATATATATATATATATATATATATATATATATATATATATATATATATATATATATATATATATATATATTATGATTAGCAAGAATTCGCTAGCAAATTACCTCCCCCCCCTTTTATTGTTGTTGGTTGTTCTGTTGTTTTTATGTATTGCCAGTTGCCCGATCGATAGACCATCTGTCTATCGACTAAGCACGGTCAGAATACAAGGGTTTAAAAGATTAAGGCCACTCCCTTTTTAAAACAGAACTTTCCTTCGAGGCAAAAGTGATCTGTCTTGGGCGTTTTTCTTACAGGCAAAGCCTCCCCTGCGGGCAGCAGGTGCATATGAGTCAAAACCCCTGTGTTGGACGCACCCCCTGCCCCATAGGAGGGGATAAAAGCAAAAACCCACGAGGTCTCGACACACACGCAGGCTGGAAGATATGGAGTGAAGACGCCCTCAACACCTGGCCCCATCGATGCCCTTGCAGCCTACCCACGTGGCCCTTTCCAAAGGATACTTTTCCTCGTGCCCTTCGACTGTATTCCAAGTGTTCGCTCCACCGTTGGCCTGCCTCGAGCCCACACGCCATTGCTTGGAGTTTCGAGGAGTCCCCATCGCCCTGCCCCTCTACGGAAGCCCTTGCATCTCACCACGTGGAAGAAACTCGCCCTCGGAAATCGCAAGTCATCCACGGACCGCCTTCTACGCGCCCTCGGAAAATCTGCTACGGTAAAGTGCCCTTGGAAGAGCCCCATTTCAGTCACGCTTTTGTCTCGTAACATTTGCTTAAATAGAAAGCCAGAAAGAATCCCTTGCCTAATGTCCGTGCGCCTCTTGCATCGGCAGTATTAATTCTTTATTACTCCTTTGGCACCCTCAGTGCAGCTTTTCATTATTCTTTTGTCTATTTTCATTACTGGCGTATAATATGCATATCTCTCATTTCAGAGGGACCCTATTTCGTGGAAGCTTCTCGGACTGTGTCTGGAATCCCCCGTTTCATTCAATCCCGTAGGAATCCCCTTCAGGATCAGAAATCTACTTGAGTTCCTTTTTCCCGTACTGATGTCATTTATGTAAATACACTCCTTTAAATTTGCCCACGTGTTTTACGTAATATTTCCCTCAGTAACAAGAGCCCTATGCTCATATGAAATTCTCCTTTGTTTTCTCTTTTTTTTACGTTTTCCTGGACCCACGAAGTCAGAATCACAAGGCTAAATTACCTTAAATTGTTGCTACCTGTCTCACAGAGCATATTTCAAACTAAAACCACGGAAAAACGTAAATATATATATATATATATATATATATATATATATATATATATATATATATATATATATATATATATATATATATATCTATATATATATATACATATGTATATATATCTATACATAGTCTCGGTAATATTATTAAGCTACTTGAAATCTTAGCTTAATGATAAATAATATTGCCAAGACCAGGAAGAACATTCTTTATTACAAGCTTTCGAGGTATAAAACCTCATCATCAGGCTGAAAAAACCGACAAGGATGAGAATCAATAAAATTACAATAAAATGAATTGTCATAATAAATCTTCAGCAAAAATACAAACGAAATATAAAATGAACAAGTAAATACAAACTAAAAGGGTGAGACGTAAATAACGAAAAATTAAAAACACAGACATAAAAACATGAAAATAAAACTATAGTGAAATGTAAACAAACTACCACTCACAAAGTAAAATATTTAACGACCTAATTGGGTACCTACTATGAAATTACACGATAGCTAGTTGAATACCAGACGAGTTGTTGTTCAATTCCGGCTTCATCTTTTTAATAGTCAGCGACTCTGAAATTAAAAGGTCCAGTCTGTTTGAACAAAAGACAGTACCCGAAAAATCCAGGTCAGTGAAAGGATGGTCCTGTGCTAAACTGTGTTCTCTAATGGCAGAAAAGGGTGGTTTGGAAAGGGGAAACCTAGTTCTAATAGAAAGACCTCTGTGTTCCAAAATTCTGTGTCTTTCTGGGAACTAGATCCCACGTATCGCAGACCACACTGCGAACAAGTGAACAAGTAAACGACACAGGAATTAAGGTCCACAGGCAGAGTAGGCTACTCTCTCAAAAGTGATCTTATTGTAAAAAGGATTACAGAAAACAAACCGGAAACTGATTTGAGGGTTTGTTTTCTGTAATCCTTTTACAATAAGATCACTTTTGAGAGAGAAGCCTACTCTGCCTGTGGACCTTAATTCCTGTGTCGTTTACTTGTTCACTTGTTCGCAGTGTGGTCTGCGATACGTGGATCTAGTTCCCGCTGGCTCAGACACAGAATTTTGGAACACAGAGGTCTTTCTATTAGAACTAGGTTTCCCCTTTCCAAACCACCCTTTTCTGCCATTAGAGAACACAGTTTAGCACAGGACCATCCTTTCACTGACCTGGATTTTCGGGTACTCTTTTGTTCAAACAGACTGACCTTTTAATTTCAGAGTCGCTGACTATTAAAAAGATGAAGCCGGAATTGAACAACTCGTCTGGTATTCAACTAGCTATCGTGTAATTTCATAGTAGGTACCCAATTAGGTCGTTAAATATTTTACTTTGTGAGTGGTAGTTTGTTTACATTTCACTATAGTTTTATTTTCATGTTTTTATGTCTGTGTTTTTAATTTTTCGTTATTTTACGTCTCACCCTTTTAGTTTGTATTTACTTGTTCATTTTATATTTCGTTTGTATTTTTGCTGAAGATTTATTATGACAATTCATTTTATTGTAATTTTATTGATTCTCATCCTTGTCGGTTTTTGCAGCCTGATGATGAGGTTTTATACCTCGAAAGCTTGTAATAAAGAATGTTCTTCCTGGTCTTGGCAATATTATTTATCATTAAGCTAAGATATCTATACATATATATATACATATATATAACTGAACCACAAATATATGGACGTGATGAATATAAAAATAAAGGCAATGCCATATATATACATATATATATATATATATATATATATATATATATATATATATATATATATATATATATATATATATATATATATATATATATATATTATATATATATACTGTATATATATATATATATATATATATATATATATATTATCTACAAATATTTTATGAATTCAGGCCTTCTACCATTTTAAAATAAAATATCTCTTGATAAAATAAAAAAAAAACGACCTAAGTAAACGAAGGTGTATGAAAGTACTTCTCCAGCCGTAGAGGCAGGAATGCCTCAGTCGTTTTGTTCTCCACATTCTGTCTAATTCTCCCCTTTATCTGCCACTCCTTAGCCTTCCATCTTAGTCACCTGTTTTTCTAACTATCATATTGGGCAAAATTCCTGTTTCAGATCAGACCGGCCCAGACTAGATTGAACTGGTAGCCAACTCAGTCACGTGACCCAAGAAAGGGGTCGGATAATGCCCTGGGAAAAAAAAAAAAAAAAAGCCAGCGAGACGGTAGCGAGGCCCTAATGAGAAAACATCTCCCTCAGAGAGGAGAGCTACTAGCCCTGGGAGACTTCCCCCCCCCCGCCCCCAAGTCAATAACGTGCACCTAACGCCTAATGCAGTGGAAGCATCCATACAAGGGCTAAGTGGAACTCACCCTTGCTTTCTAACTATGAGAGCAGATCATTAGTCAAGCAGGTACATGTCTGAAGTGGGGGGTGGGTTTTTGCCCATTCTGTTTCTGCAATTCTCTCGTCATCCCATCTTGAAATGCTCCTTGCTTGTGAATCTCACATGTCTGGCAATTCAGTTATTTAATTTCCTTTGCTTGATCAGTTACTTTTGCTGAATTTGATATGTGAAATTGAAATTAAGTGCCTCCTCCCGCCTTAGACTGTGTTCATTTTCATGTGATAGGCCTGCATGTTAATTTGATAATCAACAAAGCTCTCTCTGCATTTCAGGAGACACTGTTACATGTTCGACTGAAGTCTGCATTCACTCTCCCCGTTTCCAGTTTGCCATTACGATATGTTTAACTCCGTTGGAAACGTGGGATATAGTTCCCTTATAATTCAACTGAACGGGATCAAATTCACCCATTATAACTAGTTGTATTCACATGTTTCCCCTGTAATTCATTGAATTTGTGAGCTCCTTTGTGAGTTAATTGTACTTAATTTTCGACTTGTTCTGTGTGTAAATAAACCCTTAGAACTGTATCATCCAGGGTCTCACTGGCGATCTTCTGTTTACAAGAAGGTAGCCAAGTAATAACAAGGCTAACAAATATTGCACACTGTATTGCAACCCAGGCTCCCAACTTGTAACAATATATATGAGTGAGGTCATGTGTGTGTATATATATATATATATATATATATATATATATATATATATATATATATATATATATATATGTATGTGTGTACATCCTTGCATTTAACTATTTTTCATCATACATTTCTCTCCAAACTGTGGGCTGGTCGTAGATGGTGTTGGCACTCAGCTCTAAGTGTCTTTTGATATTCGGTTGCTAACATTGTATCGTCCCCCCCTACGACCCATCAAAGTCGACTAGCTACCAGGTACATAACTCCGTTTAGGTCAACAAAGGCACAATGAAAATTAAAACAAGGAGCCTAAACTATTCCAGGTCGCTCGGAAATCGAACAAGTGGACATTTGCTGATGATGCAAATGTCCAAGTAACCTGGCAACGGGTACATACTATGTATGTGGATGCTCAATTAGTCTTTTCGTGCAAGGTTAACCTTGCAACGTTTTTCTGGGCTCTGTTTAACTATACTCTGTTTTTTTTTTTCCCCATCTGTCCACCCGCCTGTGGTGCTCGGTAACACTGCGTCCGGGGCTTTAAATAGTTACGCTATGTGTAAGTTTTATGTAAATAAAAGGATATCTGGGTGTACATTTGCAACTGAAAAGTGTTTTAATAATTTACTATATGTGAATTACACCGTTAATATTCGAAATAGGATATTGTTACTATTGTTGAATGTAAGCTGCCTTTTCGGGGTGGCGAATGGAACAGCCAGACGTAGTGGCGGGAAAATTGCTTCTCTCGCTGTTCACTACGGCAAGATGTCAACTTTATTGGACCACACCTACTCTGCTACCGAGCTACGTGTTACTTCATTACACGTAAGTATATCAGCATATACTTTTAATTTTTATAAAGTGTGTTTTAGCCAGATACGGGTGGAGTGTGCTGTTCCGTCCCCCTCTTTCCCTCCCTCCCTCCAGGACGGTAATGGAACTTACGCATATCACTCGATTGATAAAACATCTGTTCGCCACTTCATTTTTATGGGGAAGTATTCGCTTTTCATCTTTCTTTCTCGAGACCGTTTTTCAGCCAAGAATATTAGGGTGGTAATCATACAATGCTTACAATATCTTTATGACGAGCCGAGTAATAAGGAAAAACAATTAAGGATTTTTTTTTACATAAAAGTGTTTGCTGCCGCTGCATGATTCTATGGTAATTCCTCATTTCTGGTAGTTGACTGAAACAAATTTGTAGCTACTCCTTTTATTTAACATTACAATTATGTTAAAAAGACGTATCAGTGCTAGGCTACATGTTATTAATAAATGAATCTGTAAACAAATGTAAGGCTCCTTTGATTAAGGGATTACCACCCGAGTAGTCTTGGCTGGAAAGTTGTCTCGAGAATGAATGATGAAAAACGAATACTTCCCCATAAAAATGAAGTGGCGAACAGATGTTTTATCAATCGAGTGATATGCGTACGTTGCATTACGGTCCTGAAGGGAGGAAGGGAATGAGGGGGATGGAACAGCACACTCCACCCGTATCTGGCTAAAACGCACTTTATAAAAATTAAAAATATATACTGATATACTTACGTGTAATGAAGTAACACGTAGCTTAGTAGCAGAGTAGGTGTGGTCCAATAAAGTTGACATCTTGCCGTAGAGAACAGCTAGAGAAGCAATTTTCCCGCCACAGCGTCTGGCTGTTCCATTCGCCACCCCAAAAAGGCAGCTTACATTCAACAATAATAACAATATCCTATTTCGAATATTAACGGTGAAATTCGCATACCGTAAATTATTAAAACACTTTTCAGTTGCAAATGTACATCCAGATATCCTTTTATTTACATAAAACTTACACAGCGCGTAACAATTTAAAGCCCCGGATGCAGTGTTACCATACGCGAGCACCACAGGCGGGTGGACGGATGAAAAAAAACGACTATAGATACATTCATTCTGAAGTTATCACTGTCCTCACGTATGAGCATTGTACTTGTTGAAAAGTGCTTACCAGGGTAACTGCTCTTTTTTGGGCAAACACTGGCTTCTCTGTTAAACAAAATGACGATATAAACAAAAATTGAATAGATTCTCATAATGAGTAGTTTTTGTCCATATTTGATTTTGTATGTGTAAGCACTGTGCTCATACTTGCGGGAGGAACCTTACTTTACCAAATGGCCCTCAGAGCTCACACTTACGTTTCTGTTGAACAAATTGCCGATGAAACAAAAATGAAGTAGATCCAATAATAAGAAGACCATAAGAGAAAAATTGTATTTTTGATCGAAAAAGTGAAAAATTTTTAAATATGAGTTAACAACACTGAAAAATTGTCAAGGTATTTGGCAACATTCTCCTCGTGTCGGAAGACGTTTGCGCACAGCCAAGCGTAACTATGACGTCAACATTTAAAGCTCTTTCCATAAGCCACGCAGCCCCATGGTGGACTTTAAACGCCCATTTATCTGTTTTCTCTGTATTCTGGCTTTTATTCCATCTTTTTTGCGTTTTTTTTTATTTGGCAATTTTATTAGTTTTGTTTACGATTCACATATACATTCACAGCCGGCTGCCGG
This sequence comes from Macrobrachium rosenbergii, assembly GCF_040412425.1. Classification (NCBI taxonomy): domain Eukaryota; kingdom Metazoa; phylum Arthropoda; class Malacostraca; order Decapoda; family Palaemonidae; genus Macrobrachium; species Macrobrachium rosenbergii. The sequence goes on from NC_089749.1 coordinate 24,517,561, forward strand.
AGGTGGAAGAGTTGCTCTGGAGGAGTACATAAATGTACACGTGTTTACCACATTTATTGCTCTGTTTTCAAGCTTGTGCGTGCGTGTATTTTGTGTATTATTGATTCAATAGTATTCATAATATGCCAAGGAAAAAGGCTAGTTATTATAAGAGGCTGGAAATCGCTGCAAAAGGGACACAGAGCTTTGTCGATAATTGTAAAAGACGACGAGATATTGAGGTTGGGCAACCACCGGTTGGTGTTGGCGAGAGTGTTGGTGAAGTGGATCGTTCGAAAACAACCGCGGAAAAAAAAAATCTTTTTCCAAGGAAGAAACAAAAAATGTCAGTGAACGAAGACGTATCATTGTGTATGAGGATTCTGTCCATAATTTAGTAAGTAAATTGATATGTAAAGAATGTTTTAGTGATAAAGTGAATATAAAATTAGTTGGGCATCAAACAGACACGTATCTGAATGCTATTTGTGATAAATGTGGTTATATATATAAAGAGGAAAGTGTAAAAGAGAAGGGTTTTCATCTATGTACGACTCTCTATTGTATGGTGTTTTATGCTTCTTGGCACTGGATATGATGGAGTCGAGAGAGTGATTTCTGCTTTGAACCTGAGGCACTTCACACATCCAACATACTGTACGTCAAGTATGCGAAATACATAATTAGGTGTGCTATTGAAAAAACAAAAAGAATGTTAGGCGAAGTTGTTTTAGTAGATGTACCGTTTGACGGGTCATGGCATAAACGAGGCCATAGGTCAAACTATGGTATAGGGGCAGTGATAGAGGCGGACACTGGCCTTATTTTAGATTATCATACCCTTAGCAAATTTTGTATAAAATGTAGCCAAAAAGAAAAAAAAGTTAGTGGAAAGGGAAATGACACTGAGTCAGTATATACAGTGGGTAGATGAACATTACTCCTCACCGGAGACTTGTGACATAAATTTTGAGGGGTCAGCCAGTGGTGCCATGGAGGCTGAAAGTGCTGTGAAATTGTGGGGACGGTCAGAAGAACATTTGATGCAATACAGAGTCTTCATTACTTACGGTGATAGCTCGGCATTCAAAGCAGTCACTGAAATGAGAGACGGAAGAGGACCATATGGTGAAGGAAAACCAGTTGCAAAGGCCAGGTGCATAAATCATGCGGCCAAAAGACTTGGCACAAATCTCCGCAACCTAAAGAGAAAGAGGATCATGGATGATGATGATGATGATGATGACAGTGATGAACCTCCCAAGAAAAAAAGGAAATTAGGCATGGGAGGAAGAAACAAACTAACTGACAGTGTCATTGACCACTTGCAATATTATTTCTCTGTCAGTCTCAGAACAAAAGTAGGCGCGACTAGCAGTGCAATGAGGGATGAAATCATGTCTAGTTTTCTTCATTGTACTTCAACTGATGCTAAACCTATGCATCACCTTTGCACCAAAGGAACTAGTTCATGGTGCTTTTACAATAGGAACCTAGCCCTTGGTAAAGTGCCTCCATCACACAAATCAATGAAGGTATATTTCCACCTAACAGACCCTCAGTGGCAAGAAGTGAAGGCCATTTATGATCGTCTGACTACAGACGAAATGATGCAGAGATGTCTCAAAGGCATGACCCAAAATAGGATGAAAGTGTGCACTCTAGGATATGGAAAATATGCCCAAAACACAAAAATGTAACACGAACGTTTGTTGAGTGTGCAGCAGCCACAGCCGTCGGGTATTATAATGCCGGATATGAACGTTCTAATCTATGTGATGTTTTTGGCATTGAATCATCATCAGAGCTCATAAAATACCTAAAAGAGAAGGACAAGATCATGGATGCTCCCATAAAAGTCAAGATGAGGAACAAAAAGCTGAGAAAGGACATAGAATTCTACGCTGCTGGAGCATTTAGCAGAATTTCACTTGCCTGCACAAAACTGCGATTATCTCAAATGTAAGTTATTATCGCTTGAACTCTTACTACTTCCTTAGTTTTTGAGATATTCAAATAATTCTTTTTGCATGTTCTGTATCAGTCTTTTTTTCTATAAAACTACAGCTTTATATTCTTCAGAATCGCCGAAAAAATATTTTTTATTGATCTTTAATCATTTGATTATCATGCATTGCGAACCTAGGTATTATTTTATTTTTTTCCCCATTGTAAAAATGGGTTTAAAGACAAAAATTGGCTGTTTCCTTATTGTTCAAATAGTTCTTTATAAAGGATAAAATTTTCAAAAGTCTAAGTTAAATACTTTCCCCTGTATAAAAAAAATTTAAAAACGCCAAATATCGCGCGTATTTTTCAGTTATTAATTTTTTTTTTTTTTACTTTCCATGTATCGTCTTCAAACTTGCTACACACGTAAGTAGGTATCTTAAGAGTTTCCCATTAAAATTTCATTAAGTTTGAACTGTAATTTTAATCATTCCAAAAAAAAAAATCATATACAGCCCCTTAATATGTTATTCTAGTTATTGAAACAAATTAGGCCTAGTGACCTCCTCCACAAGAACTCAAAGTCACGAACAGCAAAAACAAAAGAAAGAAATACATTACAATAAAAATTTGAATTATGAATAATTGATCTTTACCTCTACTTCGTCCCAA
>NC_089749.1:24525161-24527661 GCF_040412425.1 Macrobrachium rosenbergii
GCTCACTGGAAACATTTTCCATCTGAACTTTGAAAGTTTAGTCATAAACATACCGTTCGTTTTAAAGACGCAATCGTTAAGGAGTATTTTTTACGGACCTCCTGCCAGAAACGCGTTAGTAAAAGTTGGTTCTAATGAACCTTCTGATTTTTCTCAGGGAATTTCGATTTGGATGCCGGAAGAATAAGCTTTTTTGCCGTTTGTTAAAACATCGTATTTTGTTCTGACAAACCCGACTTACATTCAGTAACCCTACACAACGCTCACAAACACACGCATGCGTACAGCAGTTGCTGGTAAGTTTATGATAGAAGGTCTCACACCCGTGGAACTGGGATAGCTGGGCGAGGGTAATATGGAAGTACGCGTCAGGACGGAGGACTGATTACTCTCTCTCTCTCTCTCTCTCTCTCTCTCTCTCTCTCTCTCTCTCTCCCGAGCTATTACCCACATCAGCATGCGAATACTGTCCCTGCAATTTTGACAGAAGTAACAGAACAGTCAACAAGCATGCTCGTCTTGCAAGACCAGAAACCCATATACCGTCCCGATCCTCGTCCGGGAACCAACACAGGTCTACTGGGCTGGGAATAGAACGCGCTAACATGCGAGCTACTGTGCTAGCGAGACAGGCAGACAAAAAGAAAGTATGTAAGCTTATTCATGATTACCGAAAACAGTGTAAATGCTGGGATCATATGGGAAAATCAATCTATAAAATGGAATTGTATAAGAAGTAAAAGACGAAGTTATGCAGGAAGATTAATCTAAACGATAAGTCATGCGATAAAGTCATTGAAAGTAAATTCCTTGATATTACGAAATCATTTGAGATCATTAACAGAAAATGTTTAAACAAAATTTTATTCCCTTATTAAAGTCAATTATATTCTCAACATCTCTTCTACGCGCAAATGAAATCGAGTCAAAAAAAAAAACAGAAAAAAGGATAAATTTTAGATGAATGGAAAAGTGAATGACTTAAACCTGAGTATTTCAAAGTCGAAATTCAGTCTTTTTCTCACAACTTATTTCCAAGATTTCTTGAAAGTGTTGAAATTACATTACTGAAGAAGGAGCTTAGAAGTGGGGAATCAATATAAATATTCCTAGAAATGGGACTGAAATGATGTTCTTTTCTTCTTCGAATTTTACTGTTGAGACAGAGCCCGTGCATGAATTATTCATAATCATTCTGCGAAAGGAAATGCCATAAATGAATGAAAGGACTGAAGAATCAAGAACAGGGCCATACATTGTTGAAATAGAATTCAGTCCTTCTGGAATCACTTTTCCCGACAACATTTCACCACCGAAAAGAACTTTCAAAACTCTCTAAAGAAAGTCCTCGCGCTAATCGAGCAAAGAATTCTGACAATGGCGATGTAAAAGTCGCCAAGTTAATTACCGAAGGAAATTTTTCTCTGCTTACGGAGAAAGACTAAAAATTACGAGGAAAAATCATATCAAAAAGAAGGAGAATGAGGAAACAAAGGAAGGCAAAAACTATTCCATCACAAGAGGGGTATTAATTACGACTTTATGTCGGGAGTGAAAAATGTCCGTTTTCTTTGGAACTGGTGGTTGAATGTTCTCAGTCAGGTTCATTCGTTCAGCCGAGTAATTAAGAGCTGAGCATTAAAAAAAACACTTTTTCCGGGTAAAATCAGCGCCTTTTTGGATAAAAATTTATTCGAATGCTTTTCAGCACTGAATGAAGATAATCAACACACATTACTGGAAATCGAGTATATAACGATGTACAGTATTTCATTTAGAATATTACAAGACATTTCACGGAGATATGACCATATATACTTACTTGTAAATGCGCTGTTTTGTATTTGTTCTACTGTGAAATGAGCTTTCTTTTTGTTAAATGAAATAGCGTTACTTTTATACCATTCAGATACGTTTTTCAAGAGAAACGAAGTACAGGACACAAGGATAACGAAACCAGGAGTGCCATGGTTAAATGCAAGAAATGACCGTAATTGTTGTTAAAAGGTGGCAGTAAACTGTTACCTGATGAATTTATTATATTATAAATATTTCCATGAACTGATCGTTTACATGTGATATTCTAGATGAACGAATTACATGCCTCTTTATTAGGATTCGCATTTTTTATTTGTTCAGTTGTTATTCTGCTTTCTAGATGCTTCGAAAAAATATGAAAATGAACACGAGAAAAACTCGGGGCTTTCATTGTGAAAACAAAAAAAAAACTCATACTGAAAAGAAAAACACTGGCTGGTTTTCGTTAGATGCGAGTTTCTGCTCTTGCTCTTACGTCTGTATTTTGTGATGCAGTATCAATTTTAATGTTACAAATAGGCTATTATGAGGAGTGTAGACCCATGTCCGTACGTACATGTAACACTTGCATATGCACGTACAGGTTTATGTGTGCATGTTTCCTGGCAGAACATTATCACTTGCAGTTACTGCAAACTAAAAATTCGGAGTATCGATTACGAAGAAGCCATCAACCTAAGAA